>NW_017534633.1:18069-19198 GCF_001853355.1 Bactrocera latifrons
GACGACATTAAGCTTAAATATTCAAGCTGTTACCACGCTTATGTGTGTTGCGCGGCCTTGATGGGCGAACACATGCACAACCTCACGGCGTTCAACCAAAGCCCAACTTCAAATTCTACAGTGTTTCAACCTGAACGGTTACAACAAACTGTAGTACCCGTGAGGTATTATATCAATTTACCGCCATGTAATACTGAAATTTTCATGGCGATGTTTTACAATGGCCCTCATTTAGGGATTTATTTGCCGCTATATATGGGAATAACCCAACTCTATCTCCGGTAGAAAAGTTATTCCATTTGAATCAAAAAACGCGAGGTGAGGCAAAAGCTATTGTTTCGAAAGCGCCACTGACGAATGACGGATTCGCATTGGCTTGGAATAATTTGTTGTGTAGATATGAAAACAAGCGAGTGCTTGTCAMCACACAAGTAAAATTTTTGTTCAAGCTTCCGCACATCTTAACAGAATCTGAGACCGAACTCAGAATTTACAGCGGGAGATTAATAGCTGTTCACCTATTTGTGTTCTATCCGACTACCGGACCATACGCTGACGCTTTGTGAACAATCTCTGGATTCGGATTCAGAGATCTCAAAATGGGTTGAGTTAGACAAATTTCTAACCAAACGCGGCAGGATGGAGTCACGTGTAGAAGTTCACGCAAGTGAGGAAAGTTTTCTGATCGCCATTCACATGGGAGTGGCCAGAAACGATTCTTTTACATATGACTCAAGCAGCACACAACTTCCGGTYCTTGACCAAGTATCCYCTGGGTAGCCTAAGAACATCCGTTTGAAGGTGAGCTAAAGTGAGAAGGCGAAACATTCCCCTGCATAGGGTTGTGCGCTGGGTTTGGGAAACGCCACGTAAAAAAAAAAACCCCACTGACAACGCAACAACAGCCTCGAATGAGAGACCCCACTTTTGATGACGACCATGGCAAACGAAATAAGGACTACGAATTGAGAGCATGCACCTGGAATGTCCGGTCCCTTAATTGGGAAGGTGCTGCTGCCTAGCTGGTTGATGTATTCGTAAAAATAAAGGCTGACATCACCGCCGTCCAAGAAATGCGATGGACGGGACAAGGACAGAGACGAGGTCCTTGTGGCATTTACTACAGTGG
>NW_017534633.1:21448-30493 GCF_001853355.1 Bactrocera latifrons
CCGCCGGGGGAAGCAGAGGAAGAGGAAGACCTCCACTCCGTTGGAAGGAATGGAATATCTAATTGGCGCCACGTAGCGAAAAGAAGAAACGATTTTCGTGCTGTTGTTAACTGGGCTATAATCGCGTAAGCGGTGTCTACGCCAATCAAGAAGAAGAAACGCGTTGAAACGCTGGAGAGAGTATCAAACCTCAAAGGCGAGTTGAGTACTCAACCTAAGATTAAGTTGGATGATGGTGATGGTCGGATACCAACCTTGCAGTCAAGGATTGGATCCAAACCCATCAATTCCCATCACGCTAAGAAACCAATATTAAATGTAAACTGGGCTCATCTCWATCGCAAATTTTGAAAACTTGTCAAAGATTCATTGAGATGCAGCCTAACGCACGGTTAAATGCTGTCAGAAAACTCCACGTCTGCCTTAACTGTTTATCAGACTCACATGAAATCAAAAATTGTAAAAGTATGTTTAATTGTAATAAATGTAAACAGARGCATTACTCTATGATTCACCGGGATCAGAGTGAAGAAATAGGTCAGATATCCGACAGCACAGACACTACTGAGATTTCTACWAAATCYCATGTGGCCTCTATTAAGGCCAATATTTCAAATGTGCATACCAGTCGAAGCATGCTCTTAGGTACAGCCATGGTGACTATATGTCACAACAAGAGCACCTTCTCTGTCAGAGCCCTGATTGATTCGGGATCTGAAGCCACCTTCTCAAGCAATACTCTGCAAAAACGCTTACATCTGGCAAGCAAAAAGGTCATCGCGCGAGTTTCAGGATTGAATAATACCGTATCAGGACGAGTTCAATCGGTATGTTCGATTACAATTGGCTCGCCCCGTAACAAAAGTTTAAGACTAGAAGCGGAAGCGCTGATACTACCAAAATTGACTGGACTGCTTCCAACCAGGTCAATTAACTCCTCAATTTTAAACAGGTTACCCAATATCGCCTTAGCGGATAATAATTTCTATACGAGTCAAAAGGTTGACTTGTTGATCGGAGCGGATCTTTACCCGAAAATCRTACTAAACGGGGTAAAATCGAAAATCTTTAGATCCCTCGTAGTACAACGAACAGTGTTCGGTTGAATTGTTACAGGTTCCGTTCCCTCTGAAGAAACGAAGATAAATGGCAAAAGCGACGCACAAAATTCAACAATAACGCAACAACAAACACCAACCCATTTTTGTAGTCAAAATTATACTAATTTTATATTTACACAACAGAAACAACAATCGCCCCATCAACAGACATATGCTGCAACAGCAGTCGAAAAGACATCACCCACAATTATCACCACATCATTAAACAACGCCTCAACCACAAATACATCAACCATATCAACAGCAACACAACCACCAGTTGTTAGGCGATCCGTCTGCTGCAATGTTACCGGCGACACGAGATGCACCGGCTAGCCTCCAATCAAGACTACAACAACAACAGATTTCACAATTGGAGTCACAGCCACCGCCGACGTCAACGCCTACCCAGATCCTAACGCAGACGCAAACAGCGATTCAGTCACAGTTGCAACCTCAGTCGCAGACACAACCGMAGCAACAGCCATTACCACAACAGCATCAACAACAACAACGGCAGCAGTCAACGCAGCGTGAAGCACAGCTGCCGATAATGCAGCCGTCTATGTCTYCARCGCACATTTCGTCACCCATGGCGTCCAGCCCAACGGTGACAGCGCAACAACAGCAACTTCAGCATCAATCGCTACAAATCCAGCAACAGCAGGCGCCGCTGTCGCAATCGCAGCAAGAAGACCAATCAGCAACGTGTGTGACGTCACAACAGCCGTCTACACAATATCAACATGCGGCGACCATAACAACAACAGTGAATCAAAATGCAGCGCGCAGCAACAGAMAACAATACAATTCGATGCCACACCTGCAGGCATTCCACGGCAGCCTGCACTCGCATCTGATGCGTCGCCAACAACATGTTGAAGCCGCAACACAACAAAAATCCGCAAGAGCAAACAAACGGAAGAATTGTGATCCCGATAACCTCTTCTTGCTCTCACTCTACGAAGAGATCAAACCATCGGTGAAACAGCAGAAACGCCAATCTCAAACACATGCACAATCAAACAAAGTACGACCACTACAAATGACAAGATACAATTGTCACAGCACACGAGAATAACGCACAGCATGACTACGGATTCGGACCGCTCTCAACCATGTCAGCCGACGTCAACAGTCACGCAAAGCTCTGACCAACGATGCCTCTCCCGCATACCACACGCCCAAGATCGAGCCAGACTCGAGTCGTCTCGCCTACTTCGGCGTGTTGGTAACTTCCTTTCGGATTGGCGGCATGGCAACGATCGACTGAGACTCGATTCGCCTCAGCGACATTGTCCGGACCGAACGAAACTCGATTCGTCTCATCCGTCACCCCATCCGAAGCGAAGGCGTGGGCGAGACGTTCGTCGGCAAGCAGGTGCACGCCGTATTATCAAGGAGAGGGGGTCAACTCATCGCCCAAAATACGTAGCTGGGATATATAATATCCGGCGTCGTATAATATCGGCACAATAAAGTTCACTGGCTGCCAACGCCTCTCACATTCACCACCTACCCAGGATCGAGTTAGACTCGAGTCGTCTTGCCGACCTCGGAAGGTGGTGACTTCTATGCAAATTGGCGGCATGGGAATGACCGACTGACATTCGATTCATCTAAGCGGCATTTCCCGGACCGAACCAGACTCGATTCGTCTCGTCGGCCTTCCCATCTGCAAAGAAGACGTGAAAGAGGAAGTGCAGGAGCCAGTTAGTTAAGTTAGTTTTAAGTAATCTATTGTAAACTGCATTTGCAGTAATACTGCAAGGCGGGGAGAATGTTGACCCCGCCCCGCCCAATTTCTTTTGCCACGTCTGTATCGGCAGAGCAATCTTTTCTTTTCCTCTTTTCGAAGTTTTAATTCGCGCGCAACTAAACAATAACTAAAAAGTTGCGCGCTCTCTTCTTTTGCGACCGCTCACCGATCCAGACGTGGTAAATGTTTGTCCAATTTGTTATTTTTAAAACACATTTATTATATGAAACTTTTTGGTTTTTTATTTTAACATTCATTTGCGACGATCGTTTCCCCACGGCGAACTAAACTTCGGAACGAGCGGGCACCGTGCTCTACCACCCGAATTATCAATGTAAGTTCAATTCTTAYGCAATATTTTTATTTTAATAAAAAGTTTTGTAGCTTGAGGAATTTCGCGTTATGCCCGAACTCACCCCTTTCTAACTTGGTTTTGTTAGCAGAACAAAAGTAAAGTAAAGTTAAAAGTAGTTCGCTACTATGACCCTTGCAAGTTGTAAGAATATAAAATGTTAACTTAAATCCGAGCTAGTCCTTCTTCAATTGTGATTTATAATAATACATAAAATTCGGAGTTAAGTTATAAAATTTGAAATTATGTCTTTCAAAAGCTGATCGATTTTATTTCCTTGATTAAAAACTTATCGATCCAAACAAGGTTAGATGGTCAAAATAACACCCGTTGGCCGRATAAAATCCGAGTCAATTCCTATAACATAAATTGTTTATATCTACATATATACATAAAAGAGAGTCGTGTTAGTTACACTATTTATATCTCAAGAACGATTTAATCGATTTGGCTGAAAATTATTGGGGAGATAGCTTAGAATCAGGAGATAGACTAAGGATACTTTTTATTTTTTTATGTTAAATTTATAAATTCAAAAAATATATTTAAAATTATAAGCATGTGAGAACCGTTTAAATATTTTATTACTAAATAATAATAATAATAAGAACACATAGCTAATGCAAGAGTAATGTGAGAATCGTTTAATTATTTTATTACCAAATAATAATAATAATAACACATAGCTAATGCAAGAGCATCTAATTTTTGTATTCATATGTATCTGTATTGTTCTGATTGTTGCTACCATACAAGGCGGTTTTTTATGAAACTTATTTCTAGTTATAACAGTTGTTGTCACGCTATCTGATATACATATTTTAAATCATTCGCTTTTGTTGTTGATGAAAACTAATACGTAAATTTTCTATATATACGGAGAATGACATCACATAATCTGCGGTTGAAATTTTTTCAAATATTATTATTGTTCAACGCAATTGCAATCCACTTCAATTACGCAACGGTTCTCGTTTACTAATTAAAAACATTATTGGAAGTATTGTCGGAGCAACCATTTTGGCTGGAAAATTTAATGATGAAGTGTTGGTAAACAACATTTTATGGTTTCTGTTCCGGTGCGTAAATGTAAAGAGAAGATGGGTTTTCAACACGCCATGCGTTTCTACTGAAATCGCAAATCCTTGGAACTCAAAACAGTTCATAGAATCAAGCATTCTGCTCCCTGGTATTGGATAACTGCGTCACAACCAGTCAGGTTCCATTACACAGTTTAGGAGCATGAAGATTGCGAAATATAATAATGACAGATCCAACTTTGAGACCCAAATGATGCGGCGGCTTACCAAGCCTCTCCAAAGAATTTAGAAATTCCACTGGAAAATTCACGATTTCGTCCTTATTGTCAAGAGGCTCATTGAATTGACAAAAGGCAGCTGGAATTGATATCAAACCAATGGAAGTATCAACCGAAATTTGCCCATTTTCAATTCTTAGCGAATACGATGTAAGATGTCTTCGGTAAAGTTATTTTTGTTCGTATCCCATTATTGCCGCGGGTTTGAAGGCTGATATGTCGAAACGATCATCGCAAAAAGTGTGCGAACTTCAATGGCATGCGAAGTAGCTATCGCATCGTCCATCGTTTGATTCCAGTGATTATCATGTTCCAGTAATTGTAATTGCTGGCATGCTTCTCAAAAAGTTGCACACACCGTACCATTCACAGTACGTAATGACTAACATGAAGTTAAACTGCGTACATTAAGCAATAGCAACCGAACGTAGAAGCAATCGTCGTGTTTCGGGTAGGTTGTATAAATTCGTCCTAATTCATTAGTTGAGAACACACCTGGATATCCATCTACTGGTTGGCTTTGCTTTCTGTGTAACCATTTCTTCGACAATGCTTTCTACGTATAATATCAAGGTATTTCCGAATAGAGCAATGTTCTCGCAAACGGATCACTGACGCAAGGTGAGAAAAAATTCGTCAATGTCAATTTGATTGCTGATGGTGTTTCCGCTGGCTGTACTTTACTCTTTGGGTTGAAATACTGTCTTTGGCCTTCTCCAAATGAACCGCGACATGTACAACAGTCGGAAAACGTTCATGAATTGTAAAAGTAAATATAATATCATACAAAGCACTTCATTGCATTTCACGTACCGACCCATTTGATATTTGCTCATCGTATTCCGTTAAAGGCAATAAGTTATTGGCGTCTTTTGATGACGTACTTGCAAACGTATTTGATTGATTTCACCAAACTGCAATATTCAACATTGATATGAGTTTTGAATGTGAATTAGACAATAGTGGCGAATGTGGTACGATCCATGTGGTGTCAAATTCCATATCCACTCCTCTGCCATTGTCGTCTGGTGAGCGACGCCGAGAGGGTGGACATCCATCATTTCCAGTTTGCGTTTTCGAAAGAAAAGCATTTTGGCTGGAAAAGAAAAAAAAGCATGTGAATAGTGGGATTGTGGTGTCCGCAAGGTCCATAAACTATATTGGTTTTCACCACTTCGTATAATTCTGTACTATCTCCTGTTCAGGAATTTTCGCAGAAATTATTTCATCAATTTGATCTGGTGTAACCACCATCCAAAGAAGAACAGAGTACATCCAGCATCTAACAAGATGAAGTCCATCAAACATGTTAGGTGTTGTTTGAAAAGTCGTGTTGTGACATCGTGACGATCCCTTGCTGATTGACCGCGGTTCAATAATTCCATAATCTGTGACAATTTTTCATTGCAAGTSAATCTAACAAAGAAATCCGGCCGTCCATAATTGCGGTCACGAATGTTTGTCATCGCATCTTGCGAGTACTCGTCCAATGTATGGATATGTTGATGGCAAAAACAATGCCGACCGATATTAGGGCGACCTTTTCGTGGCATTGTAACAAATTTCAACTTGTAATTGATTACTTTGTTTGAAACACGCATAAAGTTTTCACTGAACAATTTTCAATAATTTACCTTTCGAATTGCTGAAATAAAGAAAGTAAACGACCGAAATTGAACGATTGAATAATTTACAAACAAATCAATTGGAAAACAACAAACAAATATAAAAAATTTTGTATAGAACAGTATTTTTCTGGAAATTTACGATCGAAAGTCGGTTAAAAATTAACATTTTCTGATGTTTTTTTACAAACCATAATTGGATTCCATTCAAAGTTGTTCAGGTCATTTTTCATTTCATGGAATGGTTTAGTCAGCTATAGCGAACAGACAAAAACCCAACTGATTTTTATAAATAAGTTTGAAAAATAATTATAATTCTTCTGATTACTGTTGTTGTTGTTGTTTTAACGGTTATCTAATCCCCGTTAGGGTGGTAAGGGGAATTTGCAATGTCGTCGAGGTCATCTAACGGGACGCCCAGGAAACGTGCTTTTTCGACTGGGTCGGACCAAAGGGAGGAGGGTGTTAGATGAGTAGGGTTTTTGTGGGGCATGTAAAGGGGTGGCCAGTAAGTAGAACATCCAGAACGAAGTTGCGCTAGGGTCACTCGCGTTTCTCCGGTCRGCGTACTGTACGACGTCGTCGATGTAGTCAAGGAAGGACCTTTTGATGCTCCTAGGAGACGGCTCCGCTCCAAGCAGATGGCTACCAGGGTGATTCCTACGGAAACAACCTAGCAGGAACTGTCCGAAGAGGAGTTTATTATGCTTCTTTACAGGAAGCATAAGCGTCTCACTGCGGAAGTGTTCTATGGCAGACATCAAAAGGCATCCCGCCGTGGTCCGGAGTGCAGTATTCTGGCAGGCGACCATATTGGTGCTGCGTAGCTAGCAACTTGAGGATCTAGTTGCGGCTCTGTACTTTGGCAATAATTGCGGTCGTATGGGGAGAGAAGTAGCATAGACTGTCGAAGGTTACGCTTAAAATCTTAGGGTCATTGACAGTCGGAATTTTGACGTCMTCAACTGCAGTATTAAGCTCAAGTTTATACTCCTTCGCCCAGTTCTTGAATATGGTCGCTGTGGAGGAGGAAGTGAAGTTTTTTCAATGCCCTGCAGTAGCGTTGTGTGGTTGACTGTTTCAAAAGCTTTTGAAAAGTCCAACGCTACGAGGATCCTTCTCTCACAGGGTGGTTTCTGGTTGAGGCCACGAATTATCTGAGCGTTTATGACGCTAAGTGCTGTGGTGGTGCTGTGCACTTTACTTAATCCATGCTGGTGACTGGCTAAGCCCAAGTGGTGAGTGAAAGTTGAGAGTAGCAAGGCCTCAAGTGTCTTCACAACTGGGGGCGATAAGATTCCCCTTTTTTTGCGGGTTTCCCAGGTTTCAGTAGTGGGACCACTCTTCCGATTTTCCACACATCGGGTATTTAAAGAGCGGTCAGCGACTGGTTGAGGACCTTGGTGAGATAACATACTCCCGTCGAGCCTAGGTGTTTTAGCATTAGCATGTTGATTCCATCAGGGCCAATGGATTTAGAGGATTTTGCCTTGTTGATGACACTCTGGACCTCTTCATCGGTGAAAGTAAGCGGTGTGCAGTTGTTTGGCATATTGCATAGCCGTCGATTAACACATCTCTTGGCTTTATCTACCGAAGGGTGCAGTGTAAACTGCCGGCTAAAATAGCTCGCGCACTTCTTCGGGTCCGAGGAGGCATGACCATTGAATTGAACTTCAACTCGGACAAAGCTTTGACAGTAGCCCAAAGCTTACTCACACCGGTGGAGAGGTTACAGGACTTCAGGTGCTCTATTCATTTCGTCCGCTTATGATGGTTTACCATACGCCGAATCTCCAAATTGAGATCCATTATTCGGGGATCCCCGGGATCGGCATGGCGTAAGGTGTCGTGCTCATTAGCTAAAACGGCTGCTTCGGCTGGGAAATAGGGGCGGATTTCCGCTATTCTTCCAGCCGGGATAAAGCAAGCGGTAGCTGCTGCGATCACCTTGCGGAATTAACGTTCACCAACGCATGTTGAGGTGCTCTCGGTAAATTCCGTGAAGCCGACCCAATTAGCTTTGTTAAAATTATTGAAGGTACGGTTGTCCACAGAAACGAAATMAGGAGGCTTCTCGATCGAAATAATTATGGGCAGGTGGTCTGATGCGAGAGTTAGATAGGTCGCCAGGTTATGCTATTTATCAGACCACCACTAGCGATGGTAATATCGGGCGAGCTATTACATATGCCCAAAATTCTGGTGAGGGCTTCGTCATTCATTATGCAGAATGTCGAATCGTCAATCAGTTCCGCCAGCTCCATCCCCCTACGATCATTTGACAGGCAGGAATGACAAAGATAGCGAGGCGCGTAAAAGTCGCCTAGTACTAAACRGTTTTCACCACGAAGTAGCGCAGCTATATTTGGGTGATATCCTGTAGGGCAACATGTAACGKGGGGAATGTATATATTAAATAGCTATACCCTGACATTCTAGGGTAGTATCCCCGCGGTTGATGTCTACATCGATTAGACGATACTGCACGGTTTTGTGCAATATGAAGGCTAGGCAACCACCATTATCTCGCTCGCGATCTTTACGTAAGACGTTGAAACCGGCACAACACAGAAGATCTGAGCGGTTGTTTAGCTTGTTTCTTGGACCGCAGCTATCAATACGCGTTCCCGATTCATGAGTGAAACTATCTCCTCGATCTCCGTTGCAGTTAAATTGAAAGATACGAGTTTGTCGCGGGTGTCTGATTACTGTCGTAGACACCGCTTACGCGATTATAGCCGAGTTAACAACAGCGCGTCAATCGTTTTTTCTCTTCGCTACTTGGCGCCAATTGGATATTCCAAGCGAAGCCAAAACCATAAAGTTTATTGTTAAAAAATAAGAATGATCTTATATTGAGTATAAAATAAATAAATAAAAATAATAAT
>NW_017534633.1:31228-40113 GCF_001853355.1 Bactrocera latifrons
GGAGGAGCTGAAGAAGATAAAAAAAAATGATTTTTTGAAGTGCTTCGAAGATTGGAAAAACCGTTGGCACAAGTGTATAATATCTCATGGGGATTTCTTTGAAAGGGACAAAATAGGTATTCATGAATAAATAAATAACTTTTGAAAAAACACAAAATTAGCGAAAAAGTCATCCAATTTTTTTAATTAAAACTATAATTTTTTATTTTCATGATGTTTTAATTCGTGCAATTTTTCATTATAACTAATTCTGGAAGACAACAAATAAGTACGTACAAAGTCATATGCAGAATATTTAGCACTTGGATTAGAAGACTTACCATAAGATAATTATTAACCTGTTTTAAGTAGTAGTTAGGCACTTACTCTATGCAAACAATAAGCATTTATTTAATATTTTTTCTATATGCACATATTACTAGTTGTTTCACAAATAATGTTGAAATGAGTAATTGTTTATTCAGCGAAAATTGCATTATAAAAATTTAAGCGTATTACAAAATCAACTTTTCCAATTATAAAGAAATATAAAAGTATATTTACTTAACTTATGTGCTTGTAACAGATAAGTTTGTTGACAGTGTCGCATCTTGGTCTGGTATAATAGAAACTGCCTCTTTCACATAGTCGTATATGTGTTTGCGAGTGTCGATAACCACATCTCGAACCATTGCTTTAAAAAAAGCACTATGCCGTGGTGTTTCGGCATATCGCTCGTACTGGTCAAGCGAATCTTGAAGTTTAAGAGTGAGATCATAATTCTTACGAACCACATCTAAAATTTGGTCTTCTGTTGGCGTAGAGAGGCCTTGTTCCGCCAACCACTCCTTTATTTTATTTTGGAAATGTTTTACTATAGCCAAAATATTTACCAGCGCATTCAATAGTTTTATAACATCATCTTTATATTCACAATCTGCCATTGTGGTATAACGTAAAACTTTAGCGTAAATAAAAATACAAAATATATCAAATTGTTATTAGTAACAAGCAAATAATAATCAAAAGTTCAAATAAATTTTCAATAAACCTCTAAATGTGTGAGGATATGTACCATGTATATAATTGTGTGTATAAATATACATACATATATAATTCATCAGCCTGATAAGCTAGTCGTTTGTCGAAACCGCCGATATCAGCCTATAATAACATATAACTGCCATTCAAAATCAAGATAAAAGTCTTCATAAAAGTTTTTTCTCCTCATTAAGTAATATCAAATCGACCTGAAGTTTTTTCTCCTCATTAAGTAATATCAAATCGACCTGAAGGTTGTTGTACATATATCAAGCAACATGTCTAGAAAGTACTAGAAGAAGAAATACGTTTTATATTGGTAAGGCTCAGATAAGTTGTCATTAAGGTCATCCAACCGTAGAATTAGGAAGCGTGTTATTTCGACGGGCTCGGACCATAGGGAGAGAGGTGTCAGATGTAAAGGATTAGCTAGATAAGACAAGAGGTRGTTAGAGTTAAGTAGGGGATCGTTGCATGCTGGGCATATATTTGGTATGTCGATGTCGATTCTGGATAAATAGGAATTTAACCTCGCTACAGTATCCAGAGCAAATCTGCGCAAGGGCCAGTCGCGATTCTAACGGAAACTCGTGCTCGTCGTCTGACATTTTACAACAAACTCCACCTCGTTTTATATTGGATGCAATATACATACTTGATGTATGCCGAATTTAACGATTTTTATTATAGTCTGATTTTGCTCATGGTCGCAATGTTTATTGGTACGAGTGAGTGAAGTAATCGGTTCAGTGGTTCTAATCCAATTATCGGCACCCCATAGCCCACGAGCATTCTAATATGGAGTGGATGTTAGATTCTTTTTTATAGAATGTTTAGAATGCAATACTATTTGTTAGTATGAGATAAGTAACATGCAGAGCTTATAATTTAGAAAGTCATTATAGAACATAGAGTTGGAGAGGTGTAGGGAAAAAGAAAGGGAGCTTTAATTATTTAGTTAAAAATAATAATAAGACAAAAGAAAAAAAGACCTTATGAATATATGGTAGCTGTTTACCATAAGCTATCCAATATTAAAATACATAACACATTATCCGAAACTGAATTGGTAGAGGCTTGCTGAAATAATTGAACAGGTTCGGTTCTATATCAGGAAGAACAACAACATAAAAAATGCGAATACACTTAGCACACGTCTTGCTAAGTATTCAGGAAGCCACTGACACTCCCATTGTATGTGGGAAATACAGGATACTCAAAGCACGTTTATGATGGTGCTATTTATACTTGAACTGAAAAGGGTAGAGAAACAGTAAAATATAGCACTAGACAAGCTTAATAGCTCTCTCACAAACACACACTGTTTAAAAATAAAATGTTTGAATATGTAGAATGACGACCACTGTTCTACTCTATGATATGGTATAGTCTTTTTAATCAAACACCTACCTAATGCGTGTATCTCTGAAAAAACTTTTTCTTCTCTATTTAACTCGTAGTACAATTCATCGTAGCTATTCGTTGTTGCCAAGAAAGTATCTCCATATGTAATGAATAAGTTAAAAATGTTTACCACCTAAGAGAAGGGAATAAATTATTTACAAAAATCATTTGATTTTAAATAAGTAACAAATTTACCTGAACTGATAAATAAAATATATTACATTTCTTCACAAGTGTTTGCTCCTGATTGACAAGAAAGCGAAGTAATCCGATTAAAGCCGACCAMAGTTCTTTCCATGGATAATTCAAGCGAACTCTGCAACGTTTTTGGTAGCAAAGTATTCGATGAATAACGCCAACACAAAGTAAATATAACTCCATTGGGAATTTCTTCATTAAATGTGAAACAATAAATTCAACCAATAGATCGAGCAATGTGGCTGCCAACGGTTGAGATTTGCCCACCCTATCAATATTTAATTTGCGATGACGCATTTGAGCACGATGTAGCATGACTTTAAATGTGAGGTTGCTATCATGCATCATTGAATTTGCATACTGATCCTCCGATATACATGTTAGAATAAGGAAACAAAGCTTAAGATTTGCGACACTGGATTCATTTTTGTTATCTTGCATTACAATTGAACTGTAATGTACATGAAAAGAACACGTTGAGAAAAACCAATTTAATTATATGATATAAATCATACCAGTATTGAAAAACTGCAACTAGCAAGTTAGTTGGATATTGTGTCATGTCTATTATCGGAGCAGAAGCCAAATCAGGCACAGGTTCTGCTAAATTTAAGGTATTGCTAGGAGACGGCGGTGCACTGGTTTCAGCTTGAGTGTGAGCTAAAGTAGTTATGAAATTACGATTTAGATGAACCGCTTCGTATAAGGCTAGTAAAAGTCCATTGTTTGCTTTAATTTGCTGGACACGTTCACAGCCTTCGTCCGACACAAACATATTTCCAACAATGTTTGATAAAGATGAAAACCAAGATGAGGACTGAACATTTGATAAACTCTGCATATACTGTCGACAGAAATCAATCAAAGATTGTGATATCATCTGGCCATAGCTAAAAAAATAGTTATATCAGAAAATTAAATTGATCGTATATAAAATAAATTAAATATACAGAACAGTGTACATTTGGAAAAACTATAATACTTAGTTTGCCTGATCTTTTAAAACTCTTGCCACTGTCTTAATCGAAATCGAATGAAATTTTATAACTACCTCATCAAATGCTCACTGATTCATATAATTGCATCTATTTTTAGATGTAAATTTTTACCCGTTTAGAGCCATTTCGTCAGCTAATATAGATAACTGAACCACATAAGGATTAGCAGCTTCATGTTTTCTATAATTAACTAATACAGTCAACAAAATAACAACGTCATGGCCATGCTGTGCCCGTAGTGTAGAATCACTCAATAAACGTACAAAATCATCAAACAGGGTATACGTTGTCAAATATTCCAGCAGAACATTTTGACTGATATTGTCAGTACCAGTCACAATTATTAGCAGTAGTTTCAGGCACATAAAACGGGCTCTCTCTGCTACTTCGCCTAAAATGGAAAATAAACTAAGAGGATAAAATTTTAAAATATGTTTACCTCACCTAATAGTATTTGGTTACAGTTGTTCATTAACTGTCGAATACTTTTATCCATTCGTTCGTTACCAAAAATTTCATTTAAACAATTAAATGAAGAATCTGTTGATGATTTTTTGTACATTGCATAAAATAGCGAACAGAGCGTTTGCAGGCTATTAAAAAGTCGCTTCGGATGATCTGGAAGATAAATGGTATTAGGAAAGACATTTTCATTTAATTCATATATGTCAACAAAAATGACACTGTAGCCGACCTGTTTCCATCATTTCAATGCTTTTCTGAAATATTAAGGTCAGATTTTTGTTAACTATGATAAACTGCTCGTATGTAAGTTTTGTTATTTCAGCTTCAAGTGATTCTACATTGGGTTGTAACAAAAAAAATTCATTCCAGAATTCCGTACTCTCGGTGGTTGGATCCTCTCCGCGAAAGAACAATTCGTAAATGTAAACAACTTTTTCTTTAGGACGCTTCGAAGATCCACTTCCGCTTCGTTTTCGGGAAGTCATTGCTCCACTAGAGTTGTGTTTGCTTGCACTTTTACTACACGAAGGATCCCTTCACTCAAATATGTAATAAAATCTGTGATATTTATCCTGTGTAATATTTGTGTAGATTTTGTAGGCAATCAGCTGTGTCAATAACAGGGTTTCATTGCAGTATTTATGAATATTTATCGAAACAATAAGTACCAAAATACACCAAATTACGGTGTTGGAATTGGAAGAATTGGAGTAATAATATCGTGGCAGAGAATGAAGAGAGCGTTTATAATAGAGAAGGTTCACGGCGCGGAGATCGTAAACATATTTTTGGCTAACTCGGTCGAGATGGAGGAGTTTCACCACAGACAAATTATAAGCGTGTTTCACCACGAAARTAGCAGAATTGAGCATTTTCAGTGTTTAATGAGAAAAATAATGCTAATTCCAATGTAAACAAACTTACGCCTAGAGATTCATTTATTTTCTATGCGCAACCGACTCGGCCATAATTTATATATATATGATCCGTATATATTTGGTATCAAAGCATATACTTAGTATATATGTACATATGTACGTATGTAYGTATATTAAAATTTATCTACATCATTATGTATTTCATGATGATTCCATAAAATCATTAAAAATATATAATAGAGTAAAGTGTGTGTTGTGGAGGCGAAGTAGTTCGTAGTAAATAGTATTAAATGAATATGTACTTTAAATTACAACTATGTACCTCTTGCAACTCTGTATTCCTTTTCTATATTCTCTTTTGTTAAACTTTTTTTAAACTGTAAAGACATGTTTATCCATATTGAATAAAGTCAGTCGTTATTTAACATTAAACCTCATTGTATAACCCCATATGTAGGTTTGTACAATGTTAAATCTTCTCGGACCATCAGGTTATGGGTCCAGAATTCCATGTGATCGCAAACGACTGGACGATAAAAGTGAATTTAATTAAATGAAAAAAATAATTTGAGACTTCAGCATAATGGCTGGTATAATAAGAATCGAGCCGCTAAACGYGGAAAATTACGATTCTTGGAAGCTGCAAATGCGGGCAGTTTTAATAAAAAATTATTTGTGGGAATACGCTGATGGCACTAAATTGTGTCCCACAGACGAGACAAAACTCTCCGAGTGGAAAAATGTTGACCAAAAGTCATTAGCGGACATTACATTGGCGATAGCGCCATCAGAGCTAGGGCTGATTTCGGAGTGCAGAAGTGCACGTGATATTTGGATAAGGTTGGAATCGACATTCCAATCGAAGAGGCCAGCTAAAAAAGCAACGTTACTTAAACGTGTAGCGTTGTCGCGTATGTCAGAAGACGAGAAAGTTCGAGAACACCTTAACGGGTTGTTCGATGCAGTAGCAAAGCTTAAAGAAATAGCCGTCGAAATTGGCGACGATCTACTGACAATTTTGTTATTGTACAGTTTGCCGGCGTCATACGAGACATTTAGATGTGCAGTTGAAACGTGAGATGAACTACCGAAGCCGGACATTCTTCGTGGTAAAATTCTCGAAGAACACGAGTTGCGAAARTCAAAAGAAGACAAAGTGGAAGACAACAACGTGCTCTACATAAAGAAAAAGCAAAGCCAATCGTATGTTGATCGTAATTCGTCAAATTCAAAGGAAACAAAAMAGTGCTATCGGTGCGGTAAACCGTGACATTTCGCGAGAAATTGCAATGATAAACTACAAGAACAAAATACGTGTGTGAGTGAAGGAACAAACGAAAAGCCAAAGGGGGTTTATGTTCAATAGAAAAAGCATTTGCCGTCCCTATATTAAATATGAGATGGTGTTTGGACAGTGGCTGCACATCTCATATGAGTGCGAATAAAAACATTTTTGAAAGTGTTAAACTAGTAAATGACGAATTAAGTTTGGCAAATAATTGCTCAACGAAGATAAGTGGTGTTGGTAAAGGGTGCACCACAGCAAACGTTCGCGGAAAACAAATTGACTTGGACTTAGAAAACGTTTTACATGTGGCCGATTTGCGTACAAATTTGTTGTCTGTTGCTAAAATTACTGACAGGGGTTACACAGTTATATTCAAAAAGAATGAAGCCGTGATTATGAACAGAGATAATAAAGTGGTATTGGAAGTCGAACGAATTGGCAATTTGTATTATTTAAAAACTTCAAAAGATTTCGCAAATTATAAAAACAATATTGATCTGTGGCATTACAGAATGGGTTCGTTAACGTGGAACGCGATCTGAAATCAATGGCAAACGGTTCGGTATATGGTTTAAAATTTAAACAAACTGAAATACTCTTCGATTGTAAAATTTGTGCAAGTGAAAAGCAAGTGCGTTCAACTTTTCCTAGATCAGATGAAAACAGAGTTGGCGATCTGCTAGAGATTGTGCACAGTGACGTGTGTGGACCAGTGAGGTGTGAATCCCATGGCGGTGCGRARTATTTAGTGACATTTATTGACGAAAAGTCAAGGTGGTGTGAAATATTTTTCATAAAACAAAAATYACACGTACTGGATGTTTTTAAAGAATATAAAGCCAAAGTTGAGACATTCASGGGAAAGAAAATAAAAGCGTTGCAATCGGACAACGGGCGTGAATATTGTAATAATGAATTGAATACATTTTTAAAAGAGTTCGGAATCAAACGTCGACTTACGGCACCGTATACTCCTCRGCAAAACGGTATGGCTGAACGTAAAAACAGAACTCTCGTTGATATGGCCAGGTGCATGGTGAAACATGTGTGTGCACCATCAACATTTTGGGATGAAGCGGTGAATACGGCGTGTTATATTCGAAATCGTCGTGTAACAAGAACAACGGGTGAAGTTCCATACCGGGTATGGACCAAGAAAAATCCAACAGTGGCGTACATGAAAATATTTGGTACAATAGCATAAGTTCTAAACAAAAATCCTTCAAAAGGGAGATTCGATTCGGGCGCTGAGCCATGTATATTTGTTGGCTATTCATGCGAATCAAAAGCGTACCGTTTGTATTCAAAGACGAAACAGTGCATTATAATAAGTCGAGATGTAAAGTTCATCGATAAATCTGCTTTTGATGGAACTTTTGAAGAATTTAAGCACGAAAATGAAAAAGACGATGAATATGAAAACAAAATGGACGTTATATTCGAGCATAGTAATACAGATAGCCAGGTGGAATGTGAAAATGAAGAGTCGGTAGACGCGTCTAATTGTGAGGTAGGTGTGGGTAGTAAACTACGTGGCAGAGGCCGACCATCGTATGTACGTACAGGGCAAAGGGGGCGACCACGAAAAGTGTATCGCCAGTTAATCGCTAATAATAATTCAGAAGAGGAGATTACTGATCCTGACGATTTCTACGAGTGCAACAAAGCTCGTTTTATAATTCATGATCCACATACCTTGGCAGAAGCATTGAAGTGCAAGACGCGTCTTTATGGGTAAAGGCGCTTGAAGACGAATTTTTGGCGCATATGAAAAACAAAACTTGGCAAATAGCCTTTGAATYGTAAAGTAATTGGTAACAAGTTTGTGTTCCGTACCAAAGATGAACATTTAAAGAAAGTTCGACTGGTTGCAAAGGGTTATGCTCAACGACCGGGGGAAGATTTTCACGAAGTTTCCTCTCCGGTTGCACGGTCAACTTCAGTACGGCTCTTTACTGCACTGAGTACAGAGCTGGATCTCCAAAACATCAGATGGATGTGGTCACCGCATATTTGAATGGAGATCTAGACGAAAACATCTACATTCCATGTTCCAGATTTACTTATGAGTGTGTTGGAGAAAATTCAACGAGGTCAACCTGTGGGCTTAAAAGGTTTGACACAGTATAGTAGCGAAATACAACAAACAGCAAGAGAGTGGCAAGCCGCTCTACAACGAGAAAACCCCGTATGCCTAGTAAGGAAAGCATTATAAGGGTTTGCGACAGTCAGGGTTAATGTGAAGTGAATTGCAAACTTACCATTCCTACAACAAAAAATGAGGCGATTATGGCCAAATATCCATACCAAAGCTTAATCGGCACTTTAATGTATTTAGCGGTATCTACAAGACCAGATATGGCGTATGCCGTAAATTTTATGAGTCAATTTAACAGCAACTACACTGAAGAGCATTGGAAGTMAGCAAAAAGAATTTTACGTTACGTCAAGGGCACAGTACAACAGGGTTTGCTGTATAAGAAGACAGGTGCGGATTTGTATGGTGTAGTCGATGTTGATTGGGGAGCAAATTCAACAGACAGACGATCATATTCAGGTTTTGCATTTATATATGCTGGGTCGTCTATAAGTTGGGAAGCACGGAAGCAGCGTACTGTTTCGCTTTCCAGTACT
>NW_017534634.1:0-26539 GCF_001853355.1 Bactrocera latifrons
TGTTGTAATCGTCAGTATTGATTTTACCTGAAAATTTGGTAGTTCTTTTAATATTAGTTGTGTGAATGTTGTCGATTGCCATTTTTTTGTATATGGGTTCCTTTTTGTGTCTAACAGCTTTATGGTTCTTTCCATATCCCACCCTGTCGCTGTGTTGATAATTTTCTTTCTAGTGTTAAGCTTTTCGATTTGCTTTTCTTTTACTGATTTAAGTCGTTCAAATATTTCATTTTTATCATAATTACCGTTTGCAATATCTATTCGCTTTTTCCCTGTGGTTGAATGTATATATTTGTTATACCATTCAGTGCATTTATATTCTTTTTCCTGAACTGACAATTCCGGCGTTTCTATTTTTATTATTCTAAACCTTTCGCTTAAAGTATTATAAAATCAGTCGTTGTCAGCATTGCCAGTGTGAGAATTAGGTTTTGTAAAATGAATTTCTATTTCTTCTCTTCTCAGGAAATCCTTTATATTAGTTGAGTTAAATTCAGCATCAGCAATTCTGAGTTTTGGCTTTGGTTTTAAGGAAAAATATAAAATAATTTTTTCTATTATAGTTATGCTGGTTCTGTCTTCTAAATAAATTGCAGTAGCTAGTTTAGAAAATTTATCTATGAACGTCAAAAAACTGTGCTTTTTTATGACATAGGTGTCAATATGGATTATTTCATTTGTATCTGTAGCGGTTTCTGTTAAAAAATATTTTGATTTATTTGGTCGTCTATCGTATTTGGCTCTACAAAAAAAGTCGCAATTATTAATATATTTTTGGATAAATTGTTTTAGATTTTTATAGTAAATTAAATTTTTTAGTCCTTGATAATTTTCTTTAATCCCGCTATGCCCTGTCTTCTTTCTGATACTTTTTAATATATCTAAATATTTCTTCTTGATTTGTCATGCCTTTCGCATGATATGTACATCTGTAAAATTTTATAGTATTATTGAACATTTCTATTAGTTTTAATTGAACAATATTATAATCGCTGTCCGAGATACCTGAGTATATGCCTACCCGTTTTAATAAATCTTCTAAAAATATTACTCATTAATCCACTTTTTATGTCGTCTAAACTTATGTATATTTTTCGCTTATTTCCAATTATTTCGATTTCTCTGGTTTTACTTTCCGTTAAGATAATTTGCGTATGAAAATGGTTGACAACTGTGTATAATATAACAAAGTGGTCATTCTTTTCTTCTTGTTGAGAATGTAGTTGCACATGTACTCATATTGCCTACTTCGTTTTCTCTTGTGCCAATGATTTCTGGATTTTCAGATTCTATTGTTAAAATTTCTCCGGTATCGTCGTTTAATCGACTAAGAAAATCAGCTAATGTATTTTCTTTTCCTTTAATATAGCCAATGTTAATAGCATATTCACCTAGTTTAAGTAGCCAACGTTGCAACCTGGGGTTTATATCTTTCCCTTTATATTTTGTTCTACTAGCATTGCATATTGGATGATTTTCTTGCGCTAAAACTGCGCCAATCGCAACTTCACTTGCATATGTACATAATTTAAATTTTTTCTTAAAATCGGGGTAACGAAGGATTGGTGTGTCAATTAGAAGTCGTTTTAACTTATAGAAAGCATCTATATATTGTGGGTAATTTTTTCTTAACTTAACATCCTTTTTTAAATACTTTGTCATTCCATGTGCAATTTTTGCATAGTCTTTTATGAATTTTCTGTAGTATCCGGTGACACCAAGAAAGGACTTAATTTGTTTGGAGGTTTCAGGTAACTTCATGTTTTGGATTACTGCTATTTTGGTTGGGTTGGGCTTGATCCCAGCAGTGGAATATATATAGAATATGTCCTAAATATTCTGTGGATTTAGCAAAGAAATTACATTTGTCGATTTGAATTTTTAAATTATGTTTTCGTAGCGCATCGAAAATTTTCTGGATATTTTGTTCATGTTCTTGTATTGTGCTACTAAATATTAGGATGTCGTCTAAATAAACAACACACGTTTTATTTATGTAGTCCCTTAATACAGAATTCATGAGCCTCTGAAATGTGGAAGGGGCGTTTTTGCTGTTTCTTTCTGTCTACTTCTTTAATGAGAATTTGGTGAAAACCCTTTGCAAGATCAATTGTTGTAAAGTATTGTGCACGGCCCAATTTTCCAACATACTTTCTATGATTGGTATTGGAAATTTGTCACTGACACTTTTGTCACTGTCTCTGTAATTAATTACAATCCTCCATTTTTTTCCAGAATTGTCCAAATTTTTCGGAACAATCCATATAGGAGAATTGTATGGAGATGATTTTTCTCTAATGATACCCTGGCTCAGCATATCTCTCATTTGCCTATTAATTTCCTCTTCATGGATTTGGGGATATCTATATATTTTAGAATATATTGGTCTGTCTGTTGTGGCTACTATCTCATGTTATACTTCATGAATATGGGTTAGCGAATGCCTCTCTTCAAAAAAAAAATCTGAGTTTTGGTTTATCACTTTTTCCAACAAGAATTTTTCCTATGTATTCATATCTTCCCCCGTTAATTTTTCTAATACTTCTTCATTGGGTAGTGAAATATTGAACGTTTGTATTTCATTATATTGAAATGGACAACTTTCAATGAATTTAGTTTTAATGTTGTTTATTTCGACGTACTATTCATGTAGATTAATAATTGCTGAGAGTGGCTTTAAAATATTTCGACCTATTATAGCATCAAACTTTTTATTCTTAAAAGTAGTTAATTTCCAACACATAAAATGTTTTTCATTAAATTCGATTGGCAGAGGAGTTATGATTTCCTCATTAATACTAAAAATTCCGTTAATAGTGTTAAAAGTTAATGGTTTTATAAGTCGATTGCGTTGATATTGTGGTAAAAGATTTTTATTGAGTAAAGAAGTAGTGGATCCCGTGTCAAGTAAGCACCTAATTCTTGTGTTATTTATTGTTATTGTGATTATCGGTAAATTATATTCTCGGCCTGATATTGAAAATTTACCTCTTCACCATCATTAGTTTCAATGTGGTCTACTTCCATTTGTGTTACTTTATTATTTTGGCTTTGCCTAGTTCGTTGCGAATTTGGAAAACTTTGACGAAATGAGCCTGAGTTATTATTTGGACTATTATTATTTTGACGTAACTGTCCAGAATTATTATATGGGTTATATTGATGTAACTGTCCAGAGTTATTATATGGGTTATTACTGTTTTGACGTAATTGTCCGAAATTATAGTTGTTGTTATCCTTAAATGTTTGTAAGTTATTGTTTTGGGGAACTCTATGATGTGGTAAGTATTGTGACTGTTGTCCATAGTTTGGTATAGATCTGTTCTGTATATTCGGCCTACCGTCGTATCTTTTTACCATGCCTGTTTCTTCCAACAAATAATATGCACTTCTAAGACACGGTATGTTTCTACTATAAATAATACTTGCTAGATTTGGCTCGATACCGTTTAAAAATGTTTTTAGAATTAGCGACTCGTTTATTGAAGGCTTAAATTCTGGAGATTTATTATTATCTTGTTGGTATTTAGTATTTAATTTGTCTAAAATATTTCTGATATTATAAAAATAATTGCTTACATTATAATTCCTCAGGTTCACTGCTTGGTGATACAGGTTTTGGTACGTTTCCTTTATGCCGAAGTGGAATATCTTGTCACCGATTATTTGAACAAAAATCATATTTTAACAATTAACCACTCCCCGTATTCACCTGATATGGTACCGTGCGAATTCTTTCTTTCTTTCTTTGCCGAAAAAACCATTTGTTCTATTTTTTAAAGCCCTGTTTGCTTTAGAACGCACCTTGTATATACCAATTTTATAACAAAATTAGTTAGGGGAGAACGATCACTTTTTACTTTTAGCTACGCTAATCATATCCCACAGATTGCAATTATTGGTAACGTTCTCATCTTGTTGAACAAATTTAATGGGTCAGTCACATGGAACAAGTTTAGCAGTCATGTAGAGAAAAGTTATTTGGCTCATTTTGAAAACCACATTATGGTCATTGCAAATAAGGAATAATTATAGAACTCGAAACGCCTACTATTCAATTAACGCTTTTGGATATGTAAACGAGTAAAAATATTGTAAACAACTTCCAAACGCTTAAGCAATGGAAGACGGAATCTAAGATAAATAACATGACTATGGATATGCGACGACATGGACATATGTATGTAGTTCAGCGAATTAAAAGACATCGGTTACCCTGGCGAGGTCATGTTGTCCGATCACTCCCGCTGTGAAAGTATTCGACGCAGTAACCCGCAGTTCCCGCCGGTGGAAGCAGAGGAAGAGGAAGACCTCCACTCCGTTTGAAAGACCAAGAGAATAATACTCTGGCTTCGCTTTGAATATCCAATTGGCGCCACGTAGCGAAAAGATGAAACGAGTGGCGCGCAGTTGTTAACTCGGCTATAATTGCGTAAGCGGTGTCTACGCCACTAAAGAGGAAGAAGTATTAACTCAAATGAAGTTTTATAAATTCCTGTCGCACGGTGAATCACCATATCCGGAGAATAAGGAGAGTGGTTAACTCTGCTTAACTCTTCATAACGTTATTTTTAACCCTTTAGATCATAATGATACGTCTGGCAGACGTATCGTTGTCTTTGGGCTTTTATTGGATACCACGAAAATTTATACTTAGACAATTTATTTGTTTCTTACTTACTAAATAAAGTTCAATATATTTTCAATTACCTTATTTATTTCTTTTGCTTTTTTGACGAGTTTCGTTTGTTTCAAAATGCCTACATAAAAAGACAGTCTTCTCCGAATGGGACTAAGTGGGGACATTTTAAATATTTATATACATGAGTTACAAAGTAAAATTTTGTGCTCGTTACATACGGATTTTTCACACTTAAAATATTTAATTTTGGTCATACGACGAATTTTCGTTGGACAAAACGCGCAGTATTTTCTTTCCTTGGAGGAAGATGGTTCTTCGTTACTATTGCTATCATGGTTGGGTGCTTCCGCAGGCATAGTAGCGGCAATACTGCATCGCAAACTCTTGGACAATGTTAGTATTTCCCGTCTTTGTTCCATCCAAGGCATTGGTAATGACATAGAGGGTTCCTTCATAAACTCCTTTCGATTCAACGGCATTTTTGCCCGTGGAAATCATATTATGGCAGTAAATGACATACGAAATATTAAGCATGCACACAACATGAGTGAACACATCTGGTCAAACGTGTCGACACCTCCCTTTGCTGGTTGTAGTGTAATATAATGTCCGGCTTTCCAGAAGTTTGGTTTATTGTGCCTGGTTCATTGCAGGAAGATAGCAAATACACCATCTTTGATGGCTTAGGCTTATACGATGTTAAAGGACCATGAAAGCAAAACATTGTCGTGCCAACTTGTCTTGTGGTTCCAACAAAGATCAACTTTTATGGCTCTTTTAGCAAGCTCTTTGCTAGTTGTACGGTGGGGAATTAATTATCGCAAGTAATGTTGCGACAGGTAATGCCATCGTTGAAGTTGTTGCTGTGTTGCGCAAATATGGGATAACATTGATATATTTAATAGCCCTATCACAAATCATAACGATTTTTAGGCCATACTTATTCGGCTTACTAGGTTAATACATTTTGAAAGGACAACGCCCACGAAAAGGTGTTCGTTGATTGTATTGTAGCTTCGTGGAGTATAATTTATTAAGAGATCTACATCTTTCTGACAGGTACAAAAGCATCGTTGGGGCGCAGAGCAAGTCTCAATGCTTTATCATCCGTTCGCAGCCTACTAATTAAAAAGTTGAATCTATCACGACTCATATGAATATACTTGTCTCCACTGTAGGTTGAATTGAATAATAATGCCAATATATTTTTGCGATTATCCTGCACATTAAGATCTTCATCTTCCGCGTCATTTTGAATATCATCTTCCAATACATCATCTCCTATTGCAATTTCATTTTCTGTTGAACTACATTTATTTTGATTTTTTAGATAAGCAGTTATTAGCGCATCGTCTAATATTCCATCTTTTAACATATTGCTTTTATTTATACTCATATGTAGTAAATTTGAATAAGAAACACAGTAACTAATAATCACTTAAGGGGTATTACTGAGTAAGAATTTCTTTTGATTTCTTTTACACCTGTTTCTTCCCCCTCTAATTACCCTCAAAGGGTTTGGCGTTCGTATGTGTCAGTTTTTTTTATGACCTTTTAAATTTTTTCCTTATTTCCCATGGTTTTCCATCTTAACAAATTAATTTTTTCCAATCAGGCGTACTAAATGGTCCAGATATACGAAAGCTGATTAAAAGTAACGCATTCAACAATATTTTAATTGACATATATTGAATGCATGGCAGGCAATCAAAGAAGTAATAGAAGACTTGTTGGGAAAGCATCGTTCTAACAACTACGATGTTTATGTCGCAAGGATGTTAAGAGCATTCTCGGAAATTGGTTTTTTTTTGGTTTTTGCCAAAATGTTACAACTAAGCGAAAATTTAAAAGGTCATAAAAAAACTGACACATACGAACGCCCAACCCTTTGATTGTTTTACTATACTGACCTAGTACCATCACCCTGACTTGGAATTTCTCACCCACCAGACAATAATCCCAAAAATGTTTCTCAGTGTTGTTTTAATTTTTAATATTTTTTTGTAATTTTTTTTCTGTATTCTTAAGATATCAATAAAAAAACACCATTAAAAATGGATAGTAAAATTTTTTTTTGTGTTTTTTTTTAAATAAAATTCAAAAAATTGCCCAAAATTTTATTTCTAGACTAGAAGACCCCCTTAAAATTATAAAAATAGGGCAAAGCATAAACATAGGTCTCGAGATGTATGGCTTGGAAATTTCTCAGAATATACAAAACTTATCACCAAAAGTCCACTACCATTGGAATGCTGTATGTAACGACTGAGATAATGCAAATATGCATGCGTTGTGAAAAAGGTCGTACGCCTCTCAGGCGTCGGTCACAATGATGTCCTTCGAATGTTAGATTCTGAGCAATTTTTGGTCGTCAATCAATTTGTGCGGAACAAACCGTGCACACACCATTCGCAAGCCCAAATGTTTAGCCAATGCGATAAATCGATTTTTGGAGATGTAATTCCATTACCATGAATTTCATTGATGATTTCGGCTGATTTCTGGTGAATTCACGCACAGTTTCGATGGAATTTCCGGTGATTACATGTGTGGGATTTTGATTGGCCTACATGTTGATCGTCAGTTATGTCCTTCACTTTGAAAACGTTGAAAAAAGTCGTACACTCAAATTGCACAAAGTTTAATGTTGGCTTTTTATTCGAAGCTCATTTTCACACCGATAACACAAACATACTGACACTTAAAACGCAATAACTGCACTTCCAATTGTGCAAATGTCATGAAATGTCTCACTAGACAATCGATAAAGATAACAGATTCTAACGCACCACATATAGATGGCGCCACCAAGAAGCGCTAGATGCAAAAAGTCCTGTTTACTTTGGAACGCAACTTGTATATATTTTGTTTTGGATTGTCAAAAATAATTCACAATACGCTTTAGAAGTATTATATATTTTGGTAACTGGTTTTATTAAAGTTCGGTATCTTAACAATGCAAATTGTGTACGAGTAAAATCGGAAAAATCTAACATTTCCTCCATTAACAATGACGGCATATTTCTCGATTCAAATAATTTTCTAATATCATTTAGCTCAACTTCATTTAAAGTAAAGAATTTATATTGTTTAATCTTGTCCACTGAATTGCATATCTGATAATATTTAACATTTATTTTATTTGGTTTTTAAAATTAATGGCTATTTTATTATTGAGAGAGCTATCTTTTCGAACCGAATTCTTTACTTCCTTATTCGATATTTTAGTGAGCGTATTGGGTCTGTTAACCATTATTTATTTGTTATTATTGGTGATTACTTTGTCAAAGTTGTACTCTATCATGACCAAATCGTCATGGTCTGGGCTGCCCGCGACATATTTCCAATCCGACCCTAACCAATTTAGTCTAGTTCCGTCTGTCAAATTATGATATTATTGCACGTAAAGTGGTGAAAGTTTATGTGGTATCGTGGTGCAGGTTTGATAAAAACTATATAGTCGTGTAAATTATTCTCAATATGAAGACTAAGTATATTTAGTGTTAAACTTAGAAAGATATTTTTTGGTGTAGTTTTGTAATTTTTTCAATATTGTCTTGAAGGCTTTTTTCGTATTGTTCGGGGTTGGTTGTGACATTTCTGCCAAAGATGACGTCCGAAGGTCGTTTTTTTGGAACTGAATCGGTAGTATAATTATATTCATAAATAAATAGTTCTATTGAGGAGTTCTTCAAAAGTTCAATCCTCGCCTTTTAATTTTTGCCAACTCATGATTACATTCAACTTCCCCATTGACTTAACTCTTATAGGGTGGTGCTGTGAAGATTGTTTCAGCATGAAAGTTATACTTGTGTACTATGGTACACCATAATAAAACAATAGCTCCCGCAAGGGTTTTTTTGGGATCTTATCAACTGCAGTTAGAACTAATACCTTTTCTGTCGAGTAAATGTTTATATATAAATTATACATTTAGAACGTCAACATACTTATGTATTTGACATTGTTTTACTAATCTTTAAATTTTACTTTTCATTCCTGGAAAGTAGAATTTCTCTGTCAATTGTATTACTACTAATTTTGTTGTTATATAATTAGGCATGTCAATGAACTGTGAGGAAGGGGATAGTGAATTTATAGTCTGTAAAATTATCTCTTGAAAATTTATTTTTGAAGGCGTTGATTGGGACTTCAACACTTGGAGCTAGGTATTCTGATGAACTAGAGTACACTTGACTAACTCGCAATAACGCATCAGCTACGACTTTTCCTTTACCTGGGCGGTATAACATTTCATAATTATATTCTTCTAGATACGTCTTCCACCTTTTGATTCTCGCGTTACTGTTCCAACTACTAAGAGAATGGGGGGTTAATGATCAATGAAAATTTTGACCCTTGATGTATCGTAAATAATTTTTGAGGAACTTCAATGCCGAAATTATTGCGAGCATTTCTCTCTCGTTGGTAAGAAAATTTTTTTCCGTTCTCGATAAGGTTCTTGGAAGGAATATTATTGGCCGGTTGTTCTGAGAGAGAACTACTCAAATAGTAAAATTTTAAGCATCTGTTGTCAGATGAAATTCTTTAGTAAAATCGGGATACAGTAAAATTACCTCATTTGATATTAATGCATTTCTAATTTTATCGAAGGCTTCAACAGCTTCCTGATCGAAGTTAGCGAGTCTCTTTGCATACTCTGGTTTGGACAATCACTCGTCCATCTTCCTCCCTTAAAAGAGAGCTGAGTGGTTTTGTCATCTTAGCGCAAGCTCTGAAAAATCTGATGGTCTATAATTGCCGGCCAGACCTAAGAAAGCTCTTAGATTTTTACGAGTTTTGGGAAGAGGATAGTTAGGAATTGCTAACACGTTCTTTGGGTTTGTTTCCACGTCTTTGTCGGAAATAATAAATCTAAGAAATTCGACTTTGTTTCCAAAAAAAACTCTMATTTTTCCTACTGTTTCACGTTAGCTTCGGAAAATTGTGTCCAATTGTGTCATTAATTTCAGGTATATGGAACGTATCTGCTTTGTTACTGAGTTGAGCTTTCAATACTCTATAATGTATTTTTTTCGGAAAAATCCACACAGGTGAATTGTATGGGAGTCGGGATGGCCGTATTATACCGTCATATATAATAATTATAATATAATACCAAACGATTACCCTCCTCCCCCCAACCGACGCGAGGGACACAATACGCGAACGAGCGGAATTAGCCCAGTCATAAAAGGCGTTGCGATCTCAAGCTGCTTAGCTACAGAAACAAAAATTTCAACAGCCAAAATTAAGAATTTGATTAAAATTTATAATTTTTAAATATTACATGTTAACAGTGGATAAAATAATTTTTTAATGGTAAAGAGTGAGTCTGTTAGATCATATGTGCTTTAATGAGAATTGAAATCACGACATATACGGCGGAATGGTTCGTTTAACTCAAAATTTGTTCGAAATAATTTTAAAAGTAAGGGTCTAAACTGATGGGCTACAGACTGACCCATTCATGAGTTTAACAAGATATATTAAGCCAAGCTTCTCCCTACGATTAGCGAGTTTCGGGAGATTTATAAGTTTTAAACGGTTACTGTAAGGGGGAAGATTTAATCTGGAATCCCAATACAAAGATTTAAGGTAAAAAGTAAAAATTGTTTTTGAACGGACTGTAACTTATCCGAATGGACTTGGTAACTAGGGTTCCAAACCACAGAAGCATACTCTAATATAGGCCTCCCCAGAGATGTAAAAAGAATTTTTATAGTAAGCGATCTCTAAATTCTTTAGACCAACGTTTAACAAAACTAAGGGCGCCTTTAGCTTTAAAAGCCGTAGAAAATACGTGCAGATTGAGTTTGGGGTCCATAGTTACTCCCAGATTAACAAAACTGCATCCATCCTAAAGTTTTGTATTGCGTATGAAGTAAGGTCTACAGCTCTACGTGAAGAGCCCATCGTTTTGCATTTTTAAGGGTCAACGGCATGTCATTTCTATCACACCAAGAAACTAGGTTGTTTAAGTCTGTTTACAACTGACATTTTGAACGCCTGAAGGAACGTTGATTATGTCAGAAAGAGTATCGTTAAATATGGCTTGTTGAATTCAATTACTAAGATAACAAGCAACCATTGTAGAAATATTGGTTGAAAACCAGGAAGGTCAAGTTTATTCAAAAGAATTGAATGGTTTACTATATCAAAAGCTTCACTAAAAACTGTGTATATAACATCAGTATTCTTATTCAAGCAAATTATTTATTGTAGATTTCTCTTTACGAAAACCGCGATGAGAACAAGAAATTAGTGGAGAGATCCGGAAGGTTATGTCGTCTGTTATAATTGCTTCAAAAAGTTGAGGTATTCCAGACGACTTTGCTATTCCCCTATAGTTTTCAATAGATGACCTAAATCCACTCTTATGTAATGGAATTATAAATGACTTTTTCCATACGGATGGAAATAAGCCTTGCATAAGAGATGAATTAAATAGTTTTGTTAGGGGTTAGAATACATATTTGGCACATTTCTTAAGAAAGGAGGGAATTATATCTGGGCCATAATTGTATGATAGTTCTAACATATTTAACTGCTATAAGACGTCTGCTTCGGAAATTGTAGGTACATTAATGACAGAAATCGGACATAACTGATTTTGGAGAGTAATTGGACCTAAAAAATTCAACGAACATATGTATTAATCATCCAACAATTAACTTATTTGCTTTCTCTTAATGACATTGGGTATTGGTAAAACTTTGAATGTACAAGTGAAGAATTTGTAGTTCTGATTTCTGTCTGAACGTTTGTAGTATGGGTTAATTTCTGATTAGGTTTGGCAAAGAGTTTTGGGTACTTTTGAACTAATGTCTTTAAGGACAATTTTTCTAATTTTGTTAAATGACGCGTTCTGGGGATAATACTATTGGTAGCCTCATATTTTTTCTCTTTGGTTGGGATGTGTATGGAATTATTTTTTGTCATTATTTTTTTTGCTAATTTTGATTTCATCTTCTAATTCTTTTAAACTATAACTTCCTATGATAGTATCGAATGACGTAGTAGTTGGTAGTATAAAAAATTTTACATTTATGTCTAGGTAATTGAACAAAGTAGCGACTTTATGATGTGTGTGAGAACTACAGTTCCACCGATTGTGACTGCTTTAAAGGGTTCTTGCTTTCTGCTTGGATTCGAGAAAAATTTTTGATGGATATAGTTCCTATTTGAACCTGTGTCTATTAGTATGTTATGTTGAGTGTTTGACCGCTTTTCGTTTTACACTCGAAATGTGGTAACGAAGTGTCCGTTATTCTGAAAAATTCAACGCAAAGTAAGCTATATCATTTTCGTCGGTATCACCCTTTTCGTTCGTTCAAATTACTTTCAAAACCTTTTTTAGTCTCATAGTTTACCATAAACATTTTGTTGTTTTTGTGTCCGACTAATTAGTATATATAGATTAATCATTCTCGATCGGATACTTTGGTCTACTTCCGCAGGTTCTGGCTTTGGTTGTAGTTTAGAGGCCATTGGACGAAGTAGAACAGTTTGTTGGAATTATTTATATTGGGGATTTCTTCGCAGTGGGACTGGTAGTGGTTGCCTATAATTGGGATTATTATTTGTTAATTGTACGTGGAGGCATAGGTTTTGGTTGGGGATGCTAAAATTCAGAATTGGGTTTTTCTTCTTATTGGCGTAGGCTGTCTGGTTTTCCAGCTTTAGACATTAATGCAGTGCCGATGGAAGATCTGCTGGTTCGTGAATTCCTAACTACTGATTGCTGGGCGCTTTGTACTAAACTGGTCATTTGATATTTTAGAGTGTTGATATCTCATTTGTCGGCAAAATGAAGCTTGAGATACTTTGATATACATGTCCCAGTTCAAAGGTACATGGTAAGAGTCTAATACTTCATCTTTACTCGGATTGTATGAGGGATAGTGTAATATTTATTTTAACACTGATAATGTGGGCTAATGTTTTGGGGATAATAAAATCTGTTGGTTTGTGATTAAGGTTTTGGAGAAGTACTGCTAGTGGTTGACCTAATACTTCTCCTATTAAAATTTTAATCTGTTGTCATTAGTTTAGCAAACGTAAAAACTTCAATATAATTTTCTTTTTAGTTCACTTCAATTTGAAACTCCGAAATATTTGAAAATTCTAAACATATGTATTCTCTTTGATTATAGTAAGGTTATTATCGTACAATAATACGAAGCAATTATCACTTAAAGCTTCACAGTCCACGCTATATATACATATATTTGTTTCTGTGTGATTATTTCTTATTTCTATTTCTTATTTCTATTATATTTCACTTTTTTTATAATTTGCTGACAAATTGCATATAATTCATTCACGATATTTTTTTTTATTAATATTCCTCAGTGAGTTTTTGAATAGTTATAATAATATAATATGTGGGCACTCTTCCTGATAGGGTCCTTACCTCCTGGAAGTTCTATTCGAGCAGATCTGATAAAGTTTGTGGTCCAACGATTGCTGCTAATCTCCAACGATTGGTATTATTGCAATCAAGAGTTCCTTGGATTTATTTTACTTACTTAATTCTTGAACTGTCGTTTAGTTTTCATTGGTACTGAAAAAAAGAAGAACTCTTGAACAGTAGTTTTACTATTCACTTTGTTCGGGCGCCAGTTATTTCCCAGTTATAAACAAAAACACAAGTGACCATTGTCGCAACTAAAGTTCCATTTATTATAGAATTAGAAAAGCTAATTCTACGTTTACGGAATGCTCATCATTGAAGAATGGTGACAGATTCTTGAAGCCAGTTCCAAATCACTATTGTTTTAATTGACATCCGAAATGAAATTTCTGCGCTTTAATTATAACACTTTCAAAACTGGCGTGTTCTTATCTATCCGGCAACATGAGTTTGCTAACTTAGCAACTGTCTCTTGACTCAATGAACTATGTAAATCTCGTCGTATATGCCAATGCTGCTGCCAGTGCTCAACGGTCAATCAATCAACAGAATTAACGCCGCGGTTTTTGAGGCCAAAAATATCAATATCATCGGCGTACATCAGCCGATTGTAGAAGATTGTATCTTCTCTGTTTAGTTCTGCAGTTCTATTTTCTCCAGAAATGAATTGAAGAAGTTACACAGGAAGAAACCTAGCCTAATGATTGTATCTTCTCTATTTAGTTCTGCAGTGCTATTTTCTCCAGAAAGAAATTGAAGAAGTTACACGATAGGAAGAAACCCAGTCTTAACTTTTGTTTGTTAATTTGTTTATTTTTTTTTTTTAAGTTTTCAAATACGACAGTGTACGTATTGCTTTCGCGGATATACCAAATTCCGACATGGCGGTTTAGAGGCAACTCTTGTCTCTGCTGTCGAAGGTAGGTTTAAAATCGACAAAAGGGTAATATGTCTTTTCATTGGATTTATCCACGATATGGCGTACGATGAATATTTGGTCAATTATATGATAACAATGGTTAAAGTCATATTAATAATGATTGAAACTTATATGCAATATTATAAAGGGCTAATTTCAGGGCCTTTTTCACAGAATTTTAGGTCCGCTTTTATGCACCTTGTCCTTCGCTGCCATATTTGACCACATCGGCCGGCAATCAATCCATTCCTACCAGTTTGTTAATCTTCAGGCGGGTAATTTCTATTCGAACTTCATCATAGTTGGGCAATGGAACATCAATTCTATCGTCATCGATTGGGGAATCAAGTTCGTCATATCCAGATTTTGCACTTTTACGATCAGTATGCTGAAGAAGTGTTATCTCGATAACTTCAGTATGCTCGAAATATCAGTCACTAGATCACTTCTGGGGGTTCTAAAAGAGTATGCTCCGACCTTGAAACCTTATGTTACTCGTCTTATCTTTGAGGTGAAATTTTCGAGCATTACCCCTGTCGACCAGCTTCTCACGCATTCCTTTTTTGTCGGCATATACGTTAACCAGCCATTGAAGTATACCTATTTAWACCAAAATAGTAAAAATGACTTAAAAAAAGAAGTGTTTAATAGGGTTTCCAGCCTTTATTTACTTTTAAATACTTACAGTATACATATAATAATAACTTTATAAAATTAATTCTTTAGCTATAACTAGAAAAATCATGATATCATTACGAAAAAAAAAAAATTACACATAGTAAGAATTTTAAGTTGAAATACCGAAAACAGGCATTTTGAGTGGTTTGGTATATCTAGTATTAGGAGAAGGAGAGCCAGCCATCGGGGATCGGAGGAAGACCCTCCACCCAAAATCCGCCGTCGGCAGGAACGGTACAATAGAGTTACTCGGAGGCCTTAAAAGGAGTGGATAGTGAATGCGATTTTCATGGGCGACGGTTACACCGACTCTTTTAATGGAATCTACTTCAAAGGACCTGGCTAGTGAAGACCACTCCGAAACTGGAGGGTTGGTAAGGTCTAGTCCTGTGCGCTTAGACATTCCGCCACTGCATAGCTTGACAGTATTCCTTCCACTGAGCGCAGACAAACTGTACGATTTCGCGATTGGTTCAGTCAAAAATCAGAACGAGGTCTTAAGTTTTTCGGCGTGGAAGGTGGTCGCGAGCAGCGTGGAGAAAACAGGATAGATTCTCAACATTACGGTTGACGAAGAGTCCTATAAATTCATCCGGCAGCAGATGTTTTAGCTGAACTTCCAGTTCAGTATGGTAAGCTTGAAACCAGCAATGCAACCAAGGCTGAGTTCCAAGTTGCATGTTGCTTTGCATTAGTACGAAGTATACGATTCCTTAAAATCAAACTGTTTACGATATGCAAAGCATCGAGTACCGATAAATTTTTATGCGTATTAGATGCGCATACAATGAGCATAGGGCGCATCTCTATTTTTTGTGATGCTCAAAGTTTTTTTCCATTGAACAATCCAAGCAATGCCGCTTTTTACTTTTTTCTCTTGTTTTTCAAATGATTTTTAATGATTATCGGGAGTTGCTGCGGCCACAGCTGTTGGTTGTTTTGAAAACAATTGCAGAGAACGTATAATATAGAGAAGGTTCAGGGTTTGCCGATTGTCAAAGCGTTCCTCTTTTTTGAAGGGTTGAGTTTTCTATTAGTGGATTTCACCACAAAAATATTATTAGCGGATTTCACCAATATTTAACATGAGGAGGTCGAAAATAGCAGAATTGAGCATTTTCATTGTTAAATGAGAAAAGTGATGCTAATTTCAATGTACGCTTACAGATTCGTATATTTACAATGCCCAAACATATGTATGTACACAAGTGCAATTTGATCCATTTAATGATTAATTCCATTAAATCAGTTGAAATGTATAATTAAGTCATATTTCAATTATGACTTAAATACATATTTATTTAATATAATTATAATTAATATATGTTTTTAAGTTATATATGTTTATATACATATATATTTATTTACTTTGGGCATTTGAATTTTTAATAAAATCTTAAGTCATATGCATATAATTATGTGTACTTGTAAACAGATTTTAAAAAACCATACGCATAATGCTCACATATTCACATATGTATGCAATTTTGTGTTCATGTAAACAAATTTGAAAGAATCATTCAAATTATGTGTGTAAATTTGTCTCGACATAACTGTATGTAAATATATACACACATTGTTTCATACAAAAACTCCGTTGTCACGGACAACCAAACTTTGTCAAAAASTCAATGGTAGAAAATCGGAGCTGTACCGATACCGCTTCCCTTGCCGCTTTACAGCTTTGCCTACAAACCGGCGTAAATATGTACATATGTTTAGGCGTAAACTTGCATACATATCGACGCAGCTGCGTAAAAATATGTCAGCATTACAAAATATTTTTCACTCCTTTACAAATACAGTCAATCCTGGTTATGTGCCACAATCAAAGATACAGATATTTATAGTTAGTTAAAAATAAAAATATAATATGGTACATAAACGACTGCGGATACTTAAATAAGTCGTACTTAAAACAGTAATTTCTAGGTATTTCAAAAAACAAACCGTGACATGCAGCAATATATAATATAGGCTAAGAGTGATGAGGGAGGGATTTGATTTTCATTTAAGCATAGTACTACTTAGCCAGACTGCACACATGAATCAGAGGAATATTGAATATTTTCCTTGAAACATTTCTTGAGGATTCGAATAAGCTTTTTGAAAGTACGTTTGCGTTCATGAATGAAACTTTTGTTGTTGTGTAATTTACTATAAATTTTGACTGCCATATTGGTTTCTGATACCTTTTCAAACGATTGTTGTTTTTGTAGAACAATATTTATAATTTTGCTGGTGACATATTCACATGTGAACGCATATAAGTATGTATGTTGCGTATGCATTGCTTAYGTGGGAATGTCATACCCACATATTAACATGTGTACTCATATGCTGGTATTGTCACTGGCGAAGCGAATACATTGGCGAGTCGAATGTTTTAGGCGAAAATACGCCATGTTCATATTGTGACTGGCGAATGAACACATTCGCTCAACTTTTTTGTTGCCATACTAAAATAATTGAGAAATGTCACACGAGTTCATCCGAAATTGACATATTTGACGTATTATTGTTATTGTTTGGAAATTTTATTATTTGCTTATTCGTTGTGTGTTTTGAAATTTTACCGTGATTTTAAAAAAGTGAATAAAAATTTTTAACAACGTAGATTTATATTTTGAAGACAGTTATGTTGAAAGGACAGCAACGAAATTACTTAGGCAGCGACGGTTCATCAGAGATCACTCTAATCCCATGGAACTTTCTTCAGTGTTGTAAATATCTATTGTTATAAAAGTGCATAAACAAATATCACGTCACATAAGTTTTTATTAACAGATTTAAAGAAAACTTTCGGTTAAGTAAGGATGCATTTATGTATGTGCTAGACAGCATAAAGGAAAAATGGCCGACTAATCTATCGTCAATATCGCCAATGTTGAAATTGTGCTGCGTTCTCAGGTTTTTGGCTCATGGGAGCTATCAGCAAACAGTGGGAAACGATTTCCAACTAGGTATTGCGCAGCCCACTGTTTCGTTGATTTTTAAGGAAATGCTTCCAATATTGGAATCCACTCTGTGCAATGTCTGGATCAAAACAGACATAACTGAAGAGCAGAAACGAACAACAAGAAGGAAATTTTTCATCAGATCTGGAATTCCAAATGTGGTTGGTTGCGTTGATGGAACCCATGTTGCAATTATTGCTCCATGTGAGAACAAGCACTTATATATGAATAGAAAAGGATTTTACAGCATAAATGCGATGATTGTAAGTAGCAACTAAATAAATAAATTATTACTTATTATTATTTCGTATTAAAAAATTATTTTTAATCAGGCATGCGATCAGGATATGGTTATACGATGTGTTGATGCGAGATATGGAGGATCTAGCCACGACTCATTTGTGTGGAACAATAGCGCATTAAAAACATATCTGGAGCAAACATACCAAAGAGGAGATCACAATTCGATTTACTTAGGTAACTACAATTTATATGTGTATGTACATACATAAATACTAACATTAAATATACTTTAGGTGATTCTGGTTATCCACTACACGAGTATCTATGGACGCCTTTCCGAAACGCTTTGGCAGGAACAGTGGAATGAAATTTTAATAAGAAACATGCAAAGGAACGTAGTTGAAAGGACGATTGGAGTGCTGAAATGCCGTTTTCGATGTATACTAGGTGAACGTAAACTACGATATCCTCCTAGTAAAGCAACTATTATTGTAAATGTTTGTAATCCTGAAGAAGAAACTTTTGTTGATGTAGTAGTACCACTGGAACCAGTTGAAGGAAACTTCAGTGGAACAGCAGCAGATCATCGCCGAAGACAAATTGCGAATGCATTGTCATAGCTTAGTTGCATCCCTAAAATATATGTAAAATATATGTACATATATGTAACATAACTACAATAAAATAAATGAAATTAATTTTGAATATACGGAAAATACGTTTTTTTTTATTTTGAGTATTTAAGTTTTTTTAATTCTAATTCTTTTAGTTTTATTTMAATTTTTTCCTTATGCCGCCTATTTTTTTCAATATTTTCTTCCTTCTTTCATTTTATAAAGGACTAATTTTTCTTTTTTTAATTCATAAATTTTTCTGGTGTACCTAGAAATTTCATTACACACCGAATGAATGTTTTTCATGATACCAACAAGGCTTTCTTGCGTGTCCGCTTGCTTTTCCAAAGCCTTCATACGCAAATTTTCGCGCTCCTCCACTCTTGTAGGTGCCTGCCTAGTCGAAATGCTAATATTTGCAGCCTGTTCAGGCTGAACCTCGACATCTTACAGATGTTCCTCTTCTACATATGCAGGTGTAGGTGCAGGTGCAGGTGCAGGTGTAGGTGCAGTGCTTCCAAAGGCGGCTCCGCTTGGATTCACTGCCTGCTGCAAACTGAGCAACTCGTCCACGGCCTGCTCCAAAGGCGTTACACTGCGTTGGGTGTATGACCACCCTATTCCACCTGTGGCTGCAATCTCTTTACGGTTATCTGCAATTTTCCGTTTTAGTTTTAGCTTGTAGTCCAACCAAACCTAAGAAATACACAAATTAATACAGATATGTACATATATGCAATCAAAATTGTTTATTCTTACCTTATTCCATTCGCTGCCACTACGTATTGGAGGCCCGATATTGTTCAATTCTGAAGCAATACCCTCCCACAACTCCATTCTATTCTTTTTTGTAGAGCCAAACGGTGCCAATCCTCTGGCTAAGTCCGGATTTCTTTCCATCAATTGCACCATTGTCTCAAATTGCCTTTGAGTTGTTCGTTTTATTCTAAAAATAAATAAATTTTTAATTAATGAAATACAATAAATAAATTTTCAAAATTTTACTAACGTTTTCTCCATTTTCAATTAGTAGTCGAATAGAATAAACGTTCGCCAAATTTTGACAGCTACGGCGAAGCGAATTTTATAAATTCGCAAGTGGCAATACCAAATATTCATTTCCGCTAGTTATTTCCCCACGAAGTGGCGAATTTACTGTGCGCTCGCTACTCGCAATTCGAAATAGCGAAATTCGCCTAAAATTTCATTCGCTTCGCCAGTGACAATACCAGCAATATTGTAAGTATGTATGATGCTTTTTGAGACTATTGTTGTTTTTTCAGAAGAATGTTTGTATTTTTTGATTTACATGCGTACGCATATGTAATTTGTGTGAGAATGTCATACGCACATACATACACATGTGTGTACGTAAATATAGAGAAGCGCGCGCTTTTTATATTACTGAGAAATGATAATAACTTGATTAGTACTGACATATGTACATATCTGCAGGATAGATGCGTATGAAAGTTTTAAATGATAAAAGGTCTGAGTTATATATATATATTTGTTGTAATATATTAAGTTTTTTTTATGATAATATATCACATATGAAATTATATTAAATTATCAAAGATAAGAAATATTTAATATGCCCATTAACTACAAATATTGCTTTTAAAATTGCATAAATTAAAGTAATGTTATCAATTTTGCATGAATTCACAAAAATTCGCAAAATCATATTCATATCAATTGATAGGATAGCATGTAAACGTATAGAAATATAAGCCAAAAGGCCAACAGGCGCCTGTAAAAGAAATTTATATTTCAGAGCATAATTCTCATTGAGTTCTCAGCTCTGTTCACTTCTGTTAAAGTTTCTCCTGCCGAGCCAAAAGTGGTGAAATCCAATTTCCAAAATTCACGGCTTTTGACAGTTCATACGCTTGTTCGTAGTTGAACCTTCTCTATATTATACGTTCTCTGACAATTGTCACAAAATKTCAAAGTTGATACAAAGCAAATTGAAACAAAACAGTARGGTTGCATTGTCGATATTGTATAAATTCGGAATCGGTATCGCAACAATGCAACTTGGAACTCAGCTGTTCAGGTTGCGTGTACCGCTGTGGCTGAAGGAGAGCAGCGCTAGTCCCTCAGTTGTGCAGAGTGCGTCTGCTGTTGTGGTTGAAGGAGAGCAGCACTCGTCCCCCAACGACACCCACTCAGCTGTGCAGGTTGTGACTGCCGCTGTGGTTGAAAGAAATCGACAAGAGTTCCCCAATGAGCAGGAAGGGAAACTCCTGGACGGGCTGAAGATGCAAATTGGTGAGGACGGTGAAGACGAAGACCTGTCTCTCATCGTTCTTTTTAGTTGTTAGAACCGGTTTAGACTTTTTCTGTTGTAGGTGTCGGTGAATGATATAAACACACATTTGTGGATTATAGGTTATCCATACAGCTATGCATTTGCAATTTTCATAACGCGAGAATTTTGAGAAATGTGTTTCGTACAAATTATTTATGGCTTCTGATGGTAAATTCAACTCCTAGAGATGAGATATCAAAAATGAAAAAAAGCTATCATCAGACTCTAAGACGCTGGCTACACGTTCAATATTTTTATATTAACCGCGATCCCGGCAATATTTATTGAACGTTTATTATGACTTAATTATTAGTCACGGAAAAATTGATAACTTATTGTCGGTGAAGGAATCGTATCGTTTAGGTGTGTTTACGGTTCTTCCGATTCTCGTTGACTTCGGTTGTTCACTTTGGGTTTGAGTGTAGTTGGTTTTATTTTTTCTTGACGTTAATACTCGTGTCTGTTGATATGATTGCTTTTGCTACTGGTGATGGTGGCTCGTCGATTGGTAAAAACGATGTTTTGACTCTATCTATGCTAACGCCAAATTTGCGACCTTTCACAAGAATTTMAAATTTCTTGTTGTTTGTCTGAACACTTCGTTTGAACCGTCGTATGGTGTTTTAAGAGGTGGTCGAACATCATGATCTTTCACGAAAACGTGTGCGCAAATTTGCAAATCCTTTTGAACGAATACCCTGTTGTTAGCGTGATTCGACCCTGGAACGGGTTGAATTTTCCACATCAATTCGTGAAGGGCAAAGATGATCAATGGCAGTGTTTTGGTCCAGCGTTCGTTGTTTTGACATTTGTAAGCTTATTTCATGATTCGATGAAAACTTTCGATCATGCCGTTGCGCAGTGTATCGTTTAATACAAGCTCGGGGGACAAAAACTAATACATAAGTCCATTACATTTCAACTAATGAAAACCGCGATTATTAGTAAAGGATTTTTTACCAACAGACCTAACAATAACACACAACAACACAATGTTTAATACTACTATATCATTACTCATTGAATGACTTATCATCACTGTTAGATTTATCTGAATCAGATACTAGAGAATCATTATTGTCATGATCACATGTTACCTGATGTGATACTTTTGATATTGAAGGATATGTACCATGATTTTGTGCACGGTGACTGGCATATGGTACCACGAATATAAATCAAGATAAAGGGTCATGGTTTTGGAACAAAGATTTTCGAATGTTTTGCAATTAATATCGTAGCCGGTTCCGAATTCATAAAGAACCTGCGGGCCGTATTTCCATCATTAGAGTTCCCATATCCAGGTTTCGGTGTGTCTACTAACCATAAGTGCATTCTGATTTTTAAACTTTTGCCTTACTTCTTCCGAATGCTATTTTACACTAGCCTTTTCTATATCGCTTTTAGCTTGCCACACATTAAAAGGAACGAATCCAGGCGTGCAAAATAGACAAAACACAACTGTAATGCTCTTTTTTAGCCACTACCTCTTTTAATTCGCCATTCATCAGTTTGGGAGTAGCACCACAGATGTAACATTTTTGTGAAGAAAGTGTGCCAGTCAAAGCATTACATACTTTTCCGTCTGAAATTGTAAGTAAAAGATTATGTTTTACCGAACTTTGAGAATCGCGATTATCACAAAGTGTTGGAAGAAGTTGAGATACTTCTTCCAAAGTTGAGATACTTCTTCCAAAMCCTTGTTAGTTTCTGATGTAGTAAAATCAATTGTCCTTTGAAAAAATAAGCTTAATTGGGCGACAGTAGGGTGTGGACGAAGGCCGCGGATTTTGCCATAAAATACTTTATCACTCAATCTCAATGGAACAATAGCGAAAACAAACACGTACTCATCAGTAGCATCGCAGTTCTCAAATTTCTGCTTATAAGCGCTATGGCCGGAGCTTCCGTCACATCCCCATTTGCTTATTAGTGTGAATGACGCTTTAGAAGATATGTATATCATATTTTCTTTGAAAACTTCACTTTGCGCTTCAATTAACGCTTCAATTGACGTGCCTCACGGGTTTATTTTAGTCTAGTCTATGTATATGTTTATAATTCCCACGACTGTGTCTATTTTATTATTTTTTGGTATTTAGTACATTTATCTTAAACATTTCAATGTATGTATGTTTAACATAAAACCGTTTAACTTAAAAAGTTTTTTTTTACCTATTCTTATTTTATAGTTTTTAGATTTTATTTCGCATTCTGTTTAATTCATTTAGTGCTTCATTATTGCAAGGTTTCTTGCCCGTTAGTTTATTGCAGTCCAACTTCTCTACACGTAGTCCCTTCAAAGATCTTACTCTACTAAGACCCACGTGGGCTTGACCTTCTTCAAACAGTTTCGCACCTAAGTATATGACTGCGTGATCCACAGTGCTGCCCTGCATTTTATGTATTGTAGAAGCCCATGACAGTATTAAAGGCAACATTCTTCTTTCAGCCGTTCCGTAATTGTACTTAGCTGGAAACTGTATGGCTTTCGGGTGTATAACATGTACTCTGTCTCTTGCGAAATCAATTCGGACGGAAGGTACATCTGCTGCATACATCTGAGTTCGACGAAATTGAGGCCAAACGATTTCGTTGATGTAGCCTATAGCGCCATTTACTAATCCCTTTGAAACGTCGATATTGGGGGGGATAAAAATTAATTTGCGAGTTAGTTCACACCTGAGGCTTTCCCCTCTATCCCCATCGGGGGCTGATCATTAGCCATCTAAGATTTCAAAATTGTATTCTACTTCTTGAGACCTTTCATTTGATACCCATATTGATCGGATTGATAATCCGCCATTTTGTAACATGGCGGCCGCTTGGATTTAAATTTTTTATATAGTATATTGTATTCTGCTTGTTGAGCCCTTTTATTTGATACCCATATTGATGGGATTGATAAAACCTACGTTATTCGCCATTTTGTAGCGGCGGCCATCTTGAATTTATAATGATAATGAATAAACATAATTGTATTGTCACCGAAATCCAAAGTGAACACAAAATTTCAGATTAATCGGTTGACAGGAAGAGGGTGAAATTTGAATTACTAAATTTGACTCAAGAATAAATAATAAGTAAAACAAACGGGGTGAGCTAAATAAAACCATTTAAAAACGTTCAATCATCATGTTTGCTTCAGTCCATTTTTTGGAAAATTTTGACGAAACACTCCAAATTTTTAATTTTATATCTTTTTATGTATCAGGCGTTACACTTTAGCACTAAATTTTGTCAAAACATAGTCCACTAACTGAGAATTTCGCTCTATTTTACATTTTCGCCATTCTTCAAATAACTCCATTTTTAATATAGAGCAAACTCGATCTGGAAAAAAATAGTTAAAAAGTATGGGGGAAAGATGTGGTACTCGATCAAAGGTCATTGTATAGTTTAAAGTTGCCGTTATACAATATTCAAACATTAGCTTGGATATATGTGGATAAAAAAAGTTGCATACGTTAAAAACTTGAAAATAAAAAGAACACACGCATTTTTATATGAGTTTCCAAAACCCAGTACAACGTATTAGCTGAACGCAAACCAAGTATTAGATTGCATAAAATATACATATGTATATACCTTCTAAAATAAACTCCATTTCATCAACAGTCGCGTTTTTCTCTGCCAACCTTGTTAAATCACTATTTGCATTGTATATATTATTTAAATTGAAAATATAAAAATGAAAACACCGTATGACTTCGATTAAACTGGTTATAGTTAACCGTATTAGGAAATTTGCGCAAATCTTACTTAAAATTGTGACATATGAAGGGTTGTTAAAAACAGAGTACTGTCAATTATTTGATTGTTTACATTGACCTTTGTCCTCCTACTATGATCCAGGCGAATCAGTGTGTGTTGGCTTGCAAATGTCGTAGACTTGAACGAAGGTGTTTTTTTCCAAATATACGCTTTAATTCGTTGAGTAGTTTTGCTTCGAATTGCTTGCCTTGATCTGTGTTGATTTAAGCTGGCACACCGTAGAAAGTCATCCAACTGTTGGTTGAGGCCTTGGCGACGGTATCGGCGTGAATGTCTTCAATTGGAATATCGATTGGTAAACGAGTGTATCTATCGATGTAAGTAAGATAATAGCGATAACGATTTGAAACTTGCAATAGTTCGACCAAATCGATGTGAATCCATTCGAAGCGTCTACTTGTTGTCTCTTGTGTTACGCAAATTTGGATTTTTGGCATGAAATAAAATTTTGTACCATTTCGGTAATGTCCTTTTTCATGTAGGGCCAAACAAAGCGCTCGCTGGTCATTTTTATTGTTGATTTTTTGCTGGGATGAGCCATGTTGCGAACAGAGTTGAATACTTGTTGACGAAACGTTATGAATGGTCGTACATGTTTCGTTGTAACGTCGCAAACAATGGCTTTGGTTGCATTAGGGATATTAACTAATTTTAGTTTCAATGTTGACGTGATGCTCTTCAAAAAATCAATCAATGCTTGGTCCATTTTCTGACTCTCAGTCAACTCCTCAAAATGCGTGCTAATCTCTCGATGTAATAGAGGTGTACTTACCGATGAAATCCAAATGTTTATGATTGGCTACAATTGTGCAACGCCTACCTTTAATCATGTGTTTAAAATGTTTGACTGATTGCTAAATGGCTAATGGTTTTGAATAAAATCCGAGTTTCTCAAATTTCTCTTCATTGATTTGATGAAGAGCTGCTCCGACCGAAAAATTACTAATGGCAACGTGAAGTGCCAGTTTAGCGTTTGGCAATGGATATGCTAACGTAACTGCATCGAGCAATGCTTGCTTACATTCTTCGAAAGCTCTTTCGACGTCTTCGCTCCAAACAGCTGGCGATTGGTAAATTTTCTTGTTGCCTTTGATAAGAACGCGTAGTTGGCTTTGAGTTTGAGCTGCATTTGGAATAAAATCGCGATAAAAATTAATCATTCSGAGGAACTTATGAAGTTTCTTGGCTTTGCACAATTTGCGATGTCTATTTTCATGGTTGATGGTTGAATGTCGGCTTTACTAACGCGATGACCCAAAAATATCACCTCTTCCTTAGCGAATTCGCATTTGGCGACGTTGATTTTCAAACTGTGTTCGCGCAACTGTTCCAAAACTATGCGAAGATGTTGAAAATGCTCTTCTTTTTCTTCGATGCGATGCAAATGTCGTCGATGTAGCAGAAACCGAAGTCCAAGCCGAATAATACCTGATCCATGAATCGTTAAATTATGTGCGCTGCGTTGCATAATCCGAAGGTCATAACTTTGACAGCTCAAATGGTGGGATTATGGCTGCCTTCTTTCGATCTTCGTCGGCGATTGGAATGTTGAAATAAGCCTTCTCCGAATCCGAATGTGTTTGACTGGCAAGCGATCACGAACTGTGACTAAAATAGCAGTGTTTGAGTAGATGCCCACTTCATTTTGATCTTTGCGACACTTACCACTTTCACTTATTGAAATAAAACACCCGGCTAAGTTATATAAAAGTGATTTCAATTTTTGTTTAATTAACTTCGATTTTCCAATATTAACAAGCAGGGGATTATTAGTTAACTTTAATTCGTTTCTTTAATTTGAAAAACTCTGTGGAGGATGGAGTCATGTGTAGAAGTTYACGCAAGTGAGGAAAGTTCTCTGATCGCCACTCACTTGGGAGTGGCCAGAAACGATTCTTTTACATCTGGCTCAAGCAGCTCACGCCTTCCGGTCTTTGACTAAGTATCCTCTGGGTAGCCTAAGAACATCCGTTTGAAGGCGA
>NW_017534634.1:27565-33615 GCF_001853355.1 Bactrocera latifrons
TTACGTACAGCTGCAACCGAAACCATTGGTTTTCGGAAAGTGCAAAAGAACAGGTGGTACGGCGAGGAGAGTCGTGTCGCAGCGGAGAGAAAACAGGCTGCCTACCTCGCAACGTTACGATCGACCACAACACGTGAGGAATGAGAAAGATACTGAGAGTTGAAGAGGGAAGCGAGACGCATTTTCAGACAGAAAAAGAAAGCGGACGAAACGCGTGGGTGCGAGAGCTTGATAAGCTGGCCGACAAGGGTAAAGCTCGGAAATTCTACGAAAAAAATGTAGCGGCTTACAGAAGGTTTCAAGACCTTCTGTAGAACCCCCAAAGGTGATCTAGTCACCGATGCCCAGAGCATACTTTAATTATGGAGGGGACACATCTCCAGCCTGCTGAATGGCAGTGAACGCACAACACCAGGAGAAGGCGAACCCGATTCCTCAATCGATGACGATGGAGCAGAAGTTCCATTGCTCTTCCATAAAGAAGAAGAATAGCAATTACCCGCCTGAAGAACAACAATGGATGGATTGCCGGCCGAGCTTTTCAAACACGACGGCGAAGAACTGACACAGAGCATGCATCAGTTTCTTCGTAAAATGTGGTCGGAATTCTTAAAAAAGGAAACCCCGCAATCCGCGTCAACTAACGTGGCGTAWGCTTCCTCAACACCGCATATAAGGTTCTATCGAGCAAATCAACAACCGACCAGATATTCACCATGCGCCTAATCTTGGAAAAGACCCGTGAAAGGAGAATCGACACACTCCACCTTTCGTTGAAAAGAAGCTGCCTTTATGCCGCGATGTCTGAATTTGGTATCCGTGTATACCCCGCCGAATACTGCCGTGTAAACTGACGTCGAGGGACACTTAAAGCTCCGTCGGAATCGGAAAGGACCGCTCCGAGCCGTTCGATTACAAACGAGGTTTCAGACAAGGCGACTCCCTATCGTGCGACTTCTTCAACCTGATTCTGGAGAAAAGGCAGGTACTATCTTTTATAAGAGTATACAGCTGCTGGCGTATGCCGATGATATGATATATCGCGACTTGGCTCTCACGTCACTGTTGACAATCATAACTTTGAAGTCGTAGATAATTATCTCATTTAGCCGTCCCGGTCGCCCTAGGCAAACATTCAGCCTAGCAATCTCTGTAGTTGCTGGAGAGTTGCAACTACGTTGATGAGTCTAGTAGCGGGGCGATGCTGTGGCGCTTTCGGATGACGCCTGGTTGGTGCAATGTGGTGCGGACGCCATTGATGAGGCTCAGGTCGCGCTGCAGTGGGGAGGCAGCTGGCCTACCTACTTCGTGACGTGGGGTCCTGTGAAGCAGCGTGTGATGTGGTTTGCCACACGTATGGCATAAATCGTCGGAAGCAGACTACTGCGTCACATGTGTGTGCGAAGGCAGTTGAGGCAGTGCTCGTCTGCGTAAGCAACAACGTCGGCGATAACTCCTTAAAGAGCTCACAGTGGGCATTGGATGCGACGCGGCTCGGCTTGGGCGGATGGCGTTGATGGGGCTGCTCGTGAGGCAATACCAGAAGCAGTAGTTGATGCAGTAGCATTGGTTGGGCGAGGCGTAGGGCATCTTGATCTCTGTAAAAAATTGTATTTGAATATACATGGTAGTATATGAATGGAATGTGCGATTGTGCCACGTTGGTTGGGCGTGGCTTAGGGATAGGCCCATCTTGATCTCTGAAAAAAAAATGTATTTGAATATACATGGTAGTATATAAATGGAATGTGCGATTGTGCCACGTTATATGGCATAACTGGGTCGTCGTATTGACCGACCATTTCTGTCATTTTTATTGTTATTGTTAACGGGTATAATTATGATGGAGAATTTTAATTAATTAATTTTAATTTTAACCATCGATTTAATAAGGGTAGCGACTCCACGCCAGGCTCAGGTGTGGCCAGAATAGGTGCTATTTTGAGAAAGTGCTCTGTAATTAGGGCTTTGAGATCTGAGGGACCTTGTGAGAGTATTGTTAGTGGACGTGAATTGAGAACAGCTTCAATGCGAATTCTTAGTGTTATAAATTCTTTGTAATTAAATCTATAGTTTCCAGTTACCTATTTTAAGTGGGATTTGAAGCTTTTTATAGCTGATTCCCATAAACCACCCATATGCGGAGCTCTTGGGGGGATGAATTGCCAATTAATGCCTTGGGGAGCGTGCTTTTGTACAATCTCAGGGGAGACTTGTTTAATAAAGTTCACAAACTGTTTCTCTAAAGGTCTTTCCATTATCGCTCATAAGTTTGGACGGAAAACCGAGTCGTCCGAAGAAGCGAGCAAATGCCGCGAGAAAAGCCTCTTTTGTCAGATTAGTACATAACTCGATGTGCACTGCTTTTGTCGTAAAACAGACAAACGGACAATGGAGACCTTAGCATGGACGCCTTTATTTGAAAAGGCCCAGCTAAATCGAGTAGTGGCATCTCGCAGCTGAAGTGGCGCGACTGAGTATAAGTGATAAAAGCTACCTTTGCCTTTTCTAGGTCTGGGTGCGTCATTGTATCGCCTTGGGATTATAGCGTGGGTTCTCCCTTCACTCTAATTTTGAGTCGCTTGATGAAATTTAACATGTAAGCGATTACCCTGAGTGCTCTGGGGTATGATGAAAGTCGCTCCAGGATGTCAGAATCATCCAATGTCGTGTGAAAGGAGTAGATTTTTCGACTTTCGGGGGCAATTATATGGCGCATGGGCGATCGTGGCCCAGGATCGGGGATTCTGTTAACCATCGCGGACCATTCCACCATAGGGTGGTGGTTGCAAGGTGCAGAGGCTTGTATCCCCTTGTAGCTAGATCGGCAGGATTGTCAGCACTGTCCACGTGTCGTCAAGTGCCAGGCTAATACAATCTTGGAATCTGACCAGAGATATAATTTATATTTGGTCATATTTGGATAAGTTTGCACCATGGACACTAGTTTGGCTAGTAGTAGCGCAGCACATAGTTCCAGTCGTGGCAGACTTATTGTTTTTAGCGGAGCCACCTTTGCATGGGCTACTAGTAGGTGACTGGTGATCGCATCATAGAAGCAATGTAGTTCGACTTTGTGCTCTGGGGCATAATTTATCCATCGTGGGATTTGTATCTGTGAGATATCATTCAGATTACCCGCGAACTGGGACCACTTTTCAGTTGTTCATCCCAGTCAGTTCCGTCTAGCCACAGTTCTTGTATTAGAATTTTTGCTTGTATCAAATTGGCGGGATGTGGAAAGTTTTTCCACCGAGGATAAAATTTGCTTCTTTGTTATAGCGGATAGTGCGGATATTGACTCATCAGTGTATGAAAACTGGTCAGATATCGCATTCTATTGTATCCCCAAAGTTTTTGTTGTGCTTTCCTTTTCGAATTTAAGGGGGTATTCTACTCTAGAAATAAAATTTCGGGCAGTTTTTTGAATTTTATAAGAAAAAACTATTTTTACTATCCATTTTTTATGGTGTTTTTATTGATATCTTAAGAATACAGAAAAAAAATTTACAAAAAATATTAAAAATCAAAATATTTAGAGGAGGGGGGTAGAGACAGGTGTAAAAAAATGGCAGATCCTGGTGACTCTCCTGGTGGTTTGAAAAAAAACAAAACTCAAAAGAAATTCTTAATCAGTAAGGATGCTGTTATAGTCCCTATTATAAGGAACACGAAACTTTTTTTTTTTGGAAAAATGGCGACTGCCTGAAAATGAAAATAATTTTTTACGCTTTTCTTTTGAAATTCCTGATTCTTTTTTTTTAAATATTAAAAACAAAGGATTAAGGATATAAAGATAAAGGGTAAAGGATTATATAAAGAAGGATCACACAAAATTTCAAGTAAATCGGTTGTATAGAACTTGAGATAATGCCGGTACGTTGTGGAAAAAAGTTGTTTCAAGAAAAACGCGTTTAAAAAAGTGAATCTACCTACCTACCGGGCTAGGTACTGCGTCACTAAAGTAACTGTAGCTCTTAAAATAATTTCAATTTTTAAAAGTCCTTCGGAGGATATGTTCTTAAGGGTCTAAACTTTAATATATGAAAGAAAAAATTCTAGAGTAGAATACTCCCTTAAGGAAATTAGTGTCTAATAAATTTTCTTTATGTATGTCCTTTAAAATAATAGGGTGGTTCGCCGTTATCTTTTTCAACGGAAACCCTGCTGTATTGAGCGCTTGTGTCACTTGTGCTAGTGACTCGTATTCTTGAAAAATATCGATCTTCTGGGGTTGTGATTGATATGGGGGAGAGTTCTTTCAACTCCCAAAACTTCTTCAGTTATGTATTGAGGTACTCGTTTGAGATTTCCTCAACTTGAGTTGCCACTGTTGTGACTGGTTCCGCAACTAGTCCGCTTAGGACCCATCCGAAAATGGGATTTTGCGCCAGAAGTGTTTTTTTTTTGTAATTTTCTCAAAACCTTCGAGAATAATTTGTGGTATGAGATCGCTGCCTAATAGAATGTCTATTTGAGCGGGAGTGTTGCAGTGGGGGTCTGCTAACTTAAGGTGTGAAACCTTTTGCCAATGCTTGCTACGATGAGCTGTATTAGATATATGACGATATTGACATAGTTCAGCAAATTAARAGACAGCGGCTACGCTGGCTGGGTCATGTTGTCCGAATGGACGAAAACACTCCAGCTCTGAAAGTATTTGACGCTGTATCCGTTGGGGGATGCAGAGGAAGAGGAAGACCTCCACTCCGTTCGAAATACCAGGTGGAGAAGGACCTGGCTACGCTTGGAATATCCAATTGGCGCCATGTAGCGAAAAAAAGAAACGACTGGCGCGCTGTTGTTAACTCGGCTATAATCGCGTAAGCGGTGTCTACGCCAATTAAGAAGAAGAAGAATACCGATTCAGAATTGTCTTAAATCGGTGAAGATGCAAATCGAGTTCAGTATTGAATAAGACTGTCACTCTCAGCAATAAACTTAGTATATTAAATATCTTTCATCTTTTTTTGCTTTGTAGAACCTTGCTTTGAGCGTATAGCATCAGCAGGTGTACATGGGCTCTTTTTTTCTGAAATATTTTTTTCTACTTTTAGATATTGTATTGATTTAGATTCCTTAGAATCTGCGTTCATTTAGATAATGTGATAAAATCGAAAATATGAGAAAAACAAATTCTCTCAGTGTACCTCTGATAAAAATAAGTACGCGTAAAATCTTTAAGATAGAAAGTTTTTAACTTTTGTTGTAAACACAATGTATCAAATAACAAACACGTATTTCGTTTTCCTGATCCCCGGTAGGCTTAAGTATTTAGCTTTTGGTTAGTTCTTGTTTTTGTTTTTTATTTTATTTAATGCTTCGTACTCGGTAGTAAATACTTGCATATACGAGCGATAATCCAGAAATGAGAAAAAGCTTGATGACCTTTGTATATGAGCCTGCACTGTGCTTGTTTATGTGCATATATAAGATGCTAAAAATTTATTTTTTTTTTTTGTTTTGCAATCCTGCTTGCTTGTGCTTTAACAAGAACAAGGGGTATTTTAATTTAATTTTGTACCCTATGTACGTTGTATATACCGGCATAGGCAAATTGTATGCCGTATGTATGTGTGTATATTATTTGACATTATACATAAACATACATTCAAAGTATATATATAAATGATAAGTATGGCGAGCTGAGACGATTTAGCCATGTGCATCTGTCTGTCTGTCTGTCTGTATATACGAACTAGCCCCTCAGGTTTCAAGATACCGTTTTGAAATTTTACAGACGTCATTTTCTCTTCAAGAAGCTGTTCATTTGTCGGGACGGGCGATATCGGACCACTATAACATATAGCTGCCAACCAAACTGAATGATCGGAATCAAATGCTTGTGTGAACAAATTTCACATTTGACAAGATATATTCACGAAATTTGGTATATATTATTTTCTAAGACAACAATGTAATCTGCGAAGAAATTGTACAGATCGGTTAACTATAGCATATAGTTGCCATACAAACCGAACGATCGGAATTAAGTTCTTGTAAGACAACAATGTAATGTACGAAGAAATTGTTCAGATCTGTTAACTATA
>NW_017534634.1:33860-34633 GCF_001853355.1 Bactrocera latifrons
ACAAACCGAACGATCGGAATTAAGTTCTTGTAAGACAACAATGTAATGTACGAAGAAATTGTTCAGATCTGTTAACTATAGCACATAGCTGCCATACAAACTGAATGATCGGAATCAAGTTCTTGGACAACCTTCACATCAAATGCTTGTATGGACAACTTTCACATTTGACAAGATATATTCACGAAATTTGGTAAATATTATTTTCTAAGACAACAATGTAGTCTCCAAAAAAATTGTTCAAAGCTAAAGCATATAGCAGAAATGCACCTGTGAAGGGTATTTAGCTTCGGTGCAACCGAAGTTAATATTTTTTTGTTTTGTTTCTCACTTTGTTTCGGTATGTAATATGTTTATACATATGAAAGTGGTGACTATTGTGCATATATGTATTTTTGGCTCTGTTATTTTTTTTTCTCTTTTAAATTTCGCAATTGCCCTAGCAATTTTGTGCAATCCTGCTTATACTGTTTTGAGTATAGGGGGTATTGCCGGAAAATATTGTCAAGTGAATACTTGAAATTTTTATTTTTATTTTTAATGTTGTGTATTTAGATACACAGATGTAAGCATAAGTAGGCCTTTTATCAGATAATCATATGCCAGTAGGATGGAGCCAGGAGTATGGAGTCATGTGTAGAAGTTCACGCAAGTGAGGAAAGTTTTCTGATCGCCATTCACTTGGGAGTGGCCAGAAACGATTCTTTTCCATATGACTCAAGCAGCTCACGACTTCCGGTCCTTGACCAAGTATCCTCTGGGTAGCCTAAGAA
>NW_017534634.1:36203-39607 GCF_001853355.1 Bactrocera latifrons
GGCGGCGAAGAGCTGATAAGGAGCATGCATCAGCTTCTTTGTAAAATATGGTCGGACGAAAGCATGCCCAACGATCGGAATTTAAGTGTGCTATGCCCAATCCTCAAAACAGGAGACCCCACAATCTGCGCCAATCACCGTGGTATAAGCCTCCTCAATATCGCATATAAGGTTCTATCGAGCGTATTTTGTGAAAGATTAAAGCCCACCGTCAACAAACTCATTGGACCTTATCAGTRTGGCTTCATACCTGGAAAATCAACAACTGACCAGATATTCACCATGTGCCAAATCTTGGAAAAGATGCGTAAAGGGAGAATCGACACTCACCACCTCTTCGTCGATTTCAAAGCTGCTTTCGACAGGACGAAAAGGAGCTGCCTTTACGCCGCGATGTCTGAATTTGATATCCCTGCTAAACTTAGACGGCTGTGTAAGCTGACGTTGAGCAACACCAAAAGCTCCGTCAGAATCGGGAAGGACCTCTCTGAGCCGTTCGATACCAAACGAGGTTTCAGACAAGGCGATTCCTTATCGTGCGACTTTTTCAACCTGCTTCTGGAGAAAATAGTTCGAGATGCAGGACTAAATAGAGAAGGTATCACCTTCTATAAGAGTGTACAGCTGCTGTGACAGTCACAACTTTGAAGTCGTAGATAATTTCGTCGGTCTTGGAACCAGCGTAAACACCACCAACAATGTCAGCCTGGAAATCCAACGCAGAAAACTCTTGCCTACAGGTGCGTGCTACTTCGGACTGAGTAGGCAATTGAGAAGCAAAGTCCTTTCTCGACGAACAAAAACCAAACTCTATAAGTCACTCGATGAGCTGTGCGAGATATTCGACATTGACATAGTTCAGCGAATTAAAAAGACAACGGCTACGCTGGCTAGGTCATGTGGTCCGGATGGACGAAAACACTCCAGCTCTGAAAGTATTCGACGCAGTACCCGCCGGGGGAAGCAGAGGAAGAGGAAGACCTCCACTCCGTTGGAGGGACCAAGTGGAGACGGACCTGTCTTCACTTGGAATATCTAACTTGGAAATCTACGTGGCGCGTAGCGAAAAGAAGAAACGACTGGCGCGCTGTTGTTAACTCGGCTATAATCGCGATAACGTTGTCTACGTCAATAAAGAAGAAGATATGCCAGTATATATATAATTATATGTGGTATTATACTATATACTGTTCATACATATACTATATTTAGATGCACATACATATGTAATGTACCAAACTGTGTTCGGTTTGCCGTTCGGCGGAACAGTTTGGTAGCAACCGTTCTATTAAAATTTACAGGATCGTATACAGTTTTTATAGATATCAACTGTAACTTTCAACATACATATGCATATGCAAATAAGTACAAATTATTTAAAATTATAAACGGAGTTGATACACTCACTTTGTGTTGCTTCAAGGGACTTTGAGGTCTTTATATACGGTTTTGAATGGGGGGAGGGAATGAGTTTAGTTTATGCCACTGCGTCCAGTMTGCTTCCTTATCCGTTTCCTTTCCTTTTTGGTGCTTGTTCCGTGGTTGTAAACTTCCCTCTCGTTGGCTTGCCTTCGTTGGTTGGTCTTTTTGGTTTTTATTTTTAGTTAATTTTTTTTCACGTTTATTTATGCTTAATTTTCACAAAGATTGTATTTTATTCATGTATTAATCTTCGCTCCCGTGTGGATGATTGTTTTGTTGTTTGATAAATAATATTTCGCGACGGATTTTCGGTATTTTTTTTTTTGGTTTTGGGTTTTAAACACGGTATTGTGTGTATGTTTACTTATATCTGCCTATTTATACTTGTTTTTTTTTTTAACTGAACACACGGAGTTATGTTTTTGTTATTGTAAATTTGTTTTTTTTTCAGTTTGGCAACTTTGGTATTCTGCGTTTCGATTAGCTTCGATCAATCTTCGAAATTTCGAATTTTATGTATTCTACATTGCGATCGTAGTTCCGTTTATGTAAGTTGAAATTTTGTTGGCGGAGGGCGGTTATATTTTGGTTTTAGTGTACTTTTACAATATAATTTTCTCAAAAATGTAAGTAAAATTTGTTGTTGATAGTTTTAAAAGTCACTAACATGATTTATTTAAGTTTTTTGTGCTTTAATGATGTTTTTTGATATATTTGTAGGTCAAAAACAACAACAACAGAGCAAAATGAAAAATTGGCTGATATAATGGCAACCAAAAAAGATGTTGCGCAGGGCTCCCAACAGCGACCGTCAAATTTGACCCACTCAGGGCAAAGCTTTCGTTGCATAACTTCGAGAAAATGAGACAGTGACTTTGACACAGTTGACTGACCCATTCCGATAATATAATCAGTACCAACTCCATGTTGGTAACTGCTTTCCGCAAAAAATCTCAAAGAAGCCACTACGCGATTAAGCGGAGATAACGACGTCAAAGTACTTTCTTTAGCTTCTTTCGCAAAAGTATCTAGGACATACTTGAAAGCGTCCTTATTAAGTCTAAAGTTTTTTTGAATSTAAATAAGTAAATCAATGAATTGAAATTTATCATTTTAAACTCAATTTCTTACAATTCGTCACTCATCTGAAATGGATCACACATATCTCGCAATCTTCTCCTTTCAACTTTCGCGTCAGCATTCTCGGATGCGTTGCCGTCCTCCTGAAGAAATATCGCCGCGGCTATCGATTCCATTACGCAATTGTATATTTAATTTATTTTATTTAAGCACCAATAGTTTTTCCACAAATTTGTATCTGTTTGCTTTATTATGTTTCAGTTTCACACATTCCAAGGTAAACATCTGATTTAGAAAAGGTTATCGCTCTTCCTCTTTTTCTTTCAATTCAATCGTAACTCGGACTACCTAATTCCAATCGAAGCGGAGTGGAATGCGGGAACGTAATAGAAATGAAGAATAGGGCTGATAATAGTGATTTCATCTTAGTTTAATTAACTTMGATTTTCCAATATTAACAAGCAGGGGATTATTACTTAACTTTAATTCGTTTCTTTAATTTGAACAACTGTGAAAAACTATAATGATCTTTAAGGCGATCGAAAGAGCGAGGAATACAACGGCGACGTGCTTCCAGGGCTGACCAAAACGAAACCGAAGAAAAGCCTAATACGATGACCCTTTTGACCATTATGGTATGTGTTTGCATGTGTGGATGTGCTCTTGCGTGTGGGTTAGGGTAAGTCGATTCCGGACATTTTTCGATTCGGGCCAACTCCGGCCTTGAAATTTCGGAAATTCGCCTAAAATTGTCTACCTAGCGCCTGAAATACGCATCTCATGGCAAAATGTATAAAACAAAAGTTATTTGTCAAGTCATTTGCTACCGAAATGGCCATAGAACGAACCGTTCCGGAGATACGAGCGAAAATGCGGCGCGCCAGAGCGCAAGGTGAAAATTG
>NW_017534635.1:0-9885 GCF_001853355.1 Bactrocera latifrons
AAAAAAAAAAAAATAAAAAAAATAATTTTCGGAAAAAACCCTACTTATATGTTATACGTAACAAAAGTATTTGTTACCAAAATTTCTAAACACCTGAGTGTGTTCGCTACTTATTTGTTAGCGATAACAAACATATCTATTACCTCAATGTCCTCTATAAGTTATCTTATTTGTTACCATTATCTTACTTCTAATAAATTCATAGAACGGCGTAATGGGTTCCGCTTGTTTACCGTTAACTGGTTCTCAAAAATCCACTTTAAATAATTTTCAAAACCTACTTTGTTAAAATTTAATTTTTTATTTTATTATTTATACATTCACATTTAAGCTAAATATTAGAATTAATTAACAACTTAGAAATATATTTAAAAACTAATTTTAAAATAAAATATTGGAAATTTACATATTTTTAAAAAACAAATTTACAAGAAAAAATAATAATTTGCGTATTACATGTACACACTTTTATAGTAATATTCTTAGTTTCTGATATCTCTGATATTTATAAATGTTATTTATCTACAAGTATATGTATATGTGTTCAAATATTGCACAATGGTGGTGAAAACACTAGTGAAATAGTAGGTTTTGCCACCCTCAAGAGTAGTGAAAAAAGCTGAGCTCGCCGTAGGCCGCGTGGAGATTCTATCCAATTTTTCCCTCACACGTACGTATACATGTAATCATATATCTCTGTTGCGCTCATCCAGCAGTGACATCAAAATTTTTTATGCTGCTCTAATAACCCAAATCGTCAGCCGATGCAGGGTTGCATTTTTTGATTCCTAATTTAAAATATTTTTAGAATTCTTAACAATTATTTATAATTTAAATTTCTTTATTTTTCGTTACTAATAAACAATTTTTACAATTTACAAATAATTCAATAAAAAAATATTATATTTTATACATAATGGAGCAATACAATAAGGGTAATCAGAATCCGATGCAAATGGTCTTGCAAATGCAAAATTTCGGTGCAAATTAAACAAAAAAAATTTTATGTGTTTTGCAAATGTAACACTGTTATACAAATGCTACACTCAACCCCTATTGTATATGTGCAAATTAGTATTGCATTTCAAACAGCTGATTTCTTTTGCATACATATTTGTTTCGATTTTTAGCGCGTCAAGTAAAATTTGTGTAAGAAAAGAAATTTGAAAGAATTAACAATTTAAAACTTAATAAAACTATTTACAGCAATATGAGCGAAAAAAATGTGAAAATTGAGCGACCGAACAAAAAATGGACAAAGGAAGAAATCAACAAGCTTCTAGATTTTTTGGAGGAAGCAGATGAAATTGATGTAAACATTTTAAGAAGTTTGAAATGTATAAATGCTGTCTCTTATACACATCTCTGAAAGAATGATTAATTAAATAAAATTAGAGATAAAATCTGAAAGAAAAGATTAATATTATCTGAAAAAAAAATATATTTAATATAAATAGAATATACTCTGAAAGAATAAAAAAAATGAAAAAATATTAATATTATTATAATTTAAAATATAAAACCAACATTTCTTTACACATATTATTTTGGGTTGAGCAGGCCGCCTTAAAAGCATAAAATACATACAAACATATGTGCCTATTGCATCATGTATTTGTAAATATATCCATGTTCTTAATGTAAAATCGGTAACGTAAATATCCCTGCCAGCCACAGCAAACCACTTTTCTCAAATATTTCAATACAACTAAACATTTTTCCTCTATGCACTAACACCAACGCACATGTTCGTTTATTTTTTTTTTTTTTTTTTTTTGTGATTCAATTAGAAACAACAAAGCGGCGGGGGCCGATGGATTGCCGGCCGAGCTGTTCAAACACGGCGACGAAGAACTGATAAGGAGCATGCATCAGCTTCTTTGTAAAATATGGTCGGACGAGAGCATGCCCAACGATTGGAATTTAAGTCTGCTCTGCCCAATCACAAAAAGGAAGGTTCTATTGAGCTTACTGTGTGGAAGATTAAAGCCCACCGTCAGCAAACTGATTGGCCTTATCAGTGTGGCTTTCAACCTGGCAAACCAACAACCGACCAGATATTCACCATGCGCCAGAACTTAGAAAAGTCCCGAGAATCGACTTACACCACCTCTTCGTCGATTTCAAAGCTGCTTTCAACAGCACAAAAAGGAGCCTGCCTTTATGCCACGATGTCTGAATTTGGTATTCCCGCAATAATATTAATACGGCTGTGTAAACTGCTGCTGGAGAAAATTATTTGAGCCGCAGAACTTAATCGAGCAGGTAAAATCTTTTATAAGAGTGCTGCTATATATATCATTGGCCTCAACACCCACGCCTTTAGTTCTGCTTTCCCCAGAATGGATAAGGCAGCGAGAAAAATGGGTCTGGCAGGGAAAAAACAGGCAATATACAAAAAAGACCGTTCAAAATACTGGCAAATAAAAAAAAATAATTGAAGTTATATTAAACCGATCACCGATTTTGACTTCATCGGTCTCAACACCCGCGCCGTTAGTTCTGCTTTCTCCAGACTTGACAAGAAACCAAAACAAATGGGTGTGGCAATGAACGAGGGCAAGACGAAGTATCTCATGTCACCAAACAAACAATCGTCGCACTCGCGACTTGGCTCTCACGTCACTGTTGACAGTCATAACTTTGAAGTCGTAGATAATTTCGTCTATCTTGGAACCAGCGTAAACACCACCAACAATGTCAGCTCGGAAATCCAACGCAGGATAACTCTTGCCAACAGGTGCTACTTCGGACTGAGTAGGCAATTGAGAAGCAAAGTCCTCTCTCGACAAACAAAAACCAAACTCTATAAGTCACTCATAATTCCCATCCTGCTTTATGGTGCAGAGGCTTGGACGATGACAACAACTGATTATTCGACGTTGCGAGTTTTCGAGAGAAAAGTTCTGCGAAAGATCTATGGTCCTTTGCGCGTTATCTACGGCGAATATCGCATTCGGCGGAACGATGAGCTGTACGAGATATATGATATATGAAGACATGAAGACCAAATCAATGTAATGATTTGAATGATTTCTTTGGAGAATAACAAGCAGTTAAACAATGAATAGAACAAGTATTGCAGAAAAATTCTCAAATGGGAATAAACAGGAAGAAAATTCTTGAAGGACAATCGGAGTTGTTCGAAAAGGTGTTGCACACGTTCAACACTATCGCAAGAAAGTCATTGTTTCTCATCTCAAAGTTGAAGATGGCATCAAAACTCTTAGAAAATACTAAAAAGAGTTCGAAGCCAACCATGAAAAACTGACGGCAGATGGCATTGGAACAGAAGACTACTTCATAAAAGAAGTATATAATTATACAACAATTAAAGTAGAAGATATTGTCAAGGCTCTAAAAATGAGTATTACAGAAGACATGGCTTTATTGGAAATAGATAGAAAAATGGAAGAAATTCATGAGGAGAATTGAAAACCTCAAAACCTAAAAATTTCATCAAAAACTATAAATCTGAATGGAGTATTGGTATGACAACCAACGAATTCTGTTCACAACACGATGGGACAGAATAATGATCTTATGTGACCAAATATAAATATGACAATGCTGGAAGCGTGAGGCAACTATTACATACAACAAATCAGTGTCTTAACGCTATAGAGTCACAAGGAATAAGCATTGAACAAGCTGATCCATTTATTGCAAGTGTAAATGTCCGGAAGTTAGACAAAGAACGACTGAAATTATATGAGGAAACAGTTAAAAAGGCTAGAGAAATTTAACAATTATAATTAATTCAACACTATCAAACATTGAAAACAGTGCCTGACAAAGAATACCTTAGTAGAAATATGTGATTTATATAATATGTTCAAGGTCAAGAACAGCTTGAATAACACAAGACAGTCAATCAAGAAGATGTGTTTCTATTGTAAAATTATAGGCACACTTTATTGCAATGCAAAAGATTCAAAAGCATATCCATTGATGATAGGAGAAAATATATAAGGGATAACATAGTCTGCTACAGGTGCCTATATCATAATTGGGGAGAAATTTGCAAAAGAAATATCAATTGTACGAAATGTTTTCATCATGACACCTCACATGTTGAACCCGAAGAGAGCAAAAAAGCTATATCCACAACAAATAGCTCAAAAGTAGTTATACTATATACAGCTCAAATAAGATCAACGACGACAGGGGGAGAATACATATTGCTACGCGCACTTATAGATCAAAGATCACAAATAACCACAAAAACAGTCGTATAGTTTATGCGACCAAGATTTTTAAATAATCATAAAGAAAAGGTACATAAATGCCTTTTTTTTTACCAATTTTAACCAGCGCACAACCGCTCTCATTTAACTACAACTTTAAAATACGGAAAAATTTTCGATTGCTGATCCGTTATTCAACAAATAAGTGCAGAAGAGTATTCAAAGGAACAAAAAAATCGTTCGATGTGAAAGAGGAAATATGTTCAAATATCTTAAGATGCTTACTTATTTAGTATCAGCAAGCCGTAATACTATTAAATATCTACTTTGAAATATTATATATTGAACATACATACATATATACATAACCATACAATGTGCATCTAATAATAATAAAAATGCATATAAGAATGGTAATCTAAATTGGGGTACTCACAATGTGTCACAAAGCATCGTAAAATAACAGAATCATAAATTTATATACTAGTTTAAAAACTTTGTTGTTGGATTGCATACTAAAATAAGCTTACGCAAATACAACTCTGAACGCTATGTATTCGGTTCGTTATAACTGATCAGCTCATTGTTGTTTAAATCAGTTTGTTTTTGTGTTGTGGTTACACTTGTCCTTGAATTTGATTTTTTTCAATTTGATCCTTCAAGGGTTTTTAATATAATGGAGCAATACAATAAGGGTAATCAGAATCCGATGCAAATGGTCTTGCAAATGCAAAATTTCGGTGCAAATGCAGAATATTTTTGCATCATGTTCCTAAACAAAAACAAATTACAAGTGTTTTGCAAATGTAACACTGTTATACAAATGCTACACTCAACCCCTATTGTATGTGTGCAAATTAATATTGCATTTCAAACAGCTGATTTCTTTTGCATACATATTTGTTTCGATTTTTGGCGCGTCAAGTAAAATTTTTGTAAGAAAAGAAATTTGAAAGAATTAACAATTTAAAACTTAATAAAACTATTTACAGCAATATGAGCGATAAAAAAGTGAAAAGGGAGCGACCGAACAAAAAATGGACAAAGGAAGAAGTCAACAAGTTTCTGGATTTTTTGAAGGAAGCAGATGAAATTGAGATAAACATTTTCAGAAGTTTGAAATGTATAAATGCTTATTGATTTACTTTTATTAGGCTCCAACAGCACAATATGTTTACAAAAAATGCATTGTGGTTAAGGGAATCGAAACCACGTGGGACCTCCTGCGGTGGAAGGTACGCCACCTAAAAAGTACATTAAAAAAGCGAATAATTATCGCACCTTTAATTGATGAAATGGATGTGGGCGTTGGCAGTTTTGAAGGTAAGTACTAAGAATTGAAAGCGCTTTGGGAACTTAAGTAATTAAATCTTTTACAAAAAAAAAATTGAGAAAATGTGCCCCCATTACAATCGAATAAAAAAATGTTTGTCGACACGGGCACTTGCTGCTTATCGCGCCACAGCCGTCAACAATTTCCCCACCAGTACATTCACCGGTTGGAGAAGCAGCTAGAACTATCAAAAACTGAAATTGAATTGAAAAAAGAAGAGCTAAAACTTAAGAAAATTAAATTGGAGAAAGATGAAAAAATAAAAAGGCTAGAAATGGAAAGAGACGAACGAATAGCTATGTACGAAATAAAAGTTAAAAAACATGAAGTAATCCAAAATTTACCTTTTTAGGTTTTATTCAAACATTAATGAATGTATTGCTAGCTTTTTATTTTCCCCTTTTCTGTTTGGTTGTACATCTTCGCTTTCTTCGCCGTTGTCATCAGTGTACGTGGTGTCCTCATCGAGATTTGTATATTCGTAGTTTGTAGTATGTTGTGCAATATACAACACACAACAAACCAATCACAACATAAATTGTGGCTTTCTTTATTTATAGTTATTTAGTTATCATAGTTTGGGACAAAGGATAGGCTGAGTAACCAGCTAACCACTGCTGTGACAAAAAAAATGTGTCTTTTTGCAAGAAAGTGAGCTGCTGCGGTATACTTTCGCATCATGAAAACTGCCAATATGTCCCTCCATTACGTGTCGTATTTTGAGTTTATAATCGCATACTATTTGGGCTTTGATAGGGTATATATGCTTACGAGAAAAGAATGATATAGGATCGATAACTGGCGATTCTGCTAGCTTTATTTCGTACCATCAATATAGCCAGTGCAAAATGGCATTTCGGAATACGTAGCACGTACAAATTCTGATCGCTCTGTTTCATTTGGCCCAAAAAGGAAGGAATCTCTTAACCTTAGTATAGCACTGTAAACTCTTTTCGTAATTATGGATAGAGTTCCACCATCTCCTACACCAAATAATGTTGAAATTTTTTTCAATGCAGCACCCTCTCCGCATGAGCCCAGACGATAAAGTACAATTGCTAACTGCAAATCCACAGAAATCTGTTTCGAGGAATATGCTTTATTGAAATCCGGATCGTTCTTAATTGGGTGAAATATATTGTTAAATTGTTCCTTGCTTACTCGAAGCATTTGGCGGAACCGGTTTACGTCGAATTTACTTAAGATTTCATTTCGCCATACTGGTGACTTTGGGACTTCATGCTCAACTCCACGCCGGCATGAAAGCACTACTTCAACATTCGTATCCAATTCATCCAAAATTTTATCGACATCCTCACCTGCTTCGTCCACTTCTGTATAAAAAAAGTAATTAATCACCAACTTTTACCTATTATATTAAGAACATCATTTGCCGTATTCTTTATTAAACAATTAAGAATTTTTTCTCTTTCGCTTTTTCTTGGCATGATTGCTACTGAGAATATTTACCAAATATTTTATTTCACATTTGACCACTGGAAATCAGCTGTCAATTTTACAATGAATAGGGTTCATTCAGATATATAAAAAAAAAAAAACAGTCGCTCACGATCTATTGGAAAATGTTACATTTATACTTTATACCCACATATGCAACGATGCATCGGATTCTGATTACCCTTAATGTTATATAGATAATATAAAAATGTATAATAAATACAATTTAACTAATGAAATGCGCTTTTAGACAAAAGCATAGCGGGTGCGTTCCAACCCAACAAGAAAGTGGCTGTCTGAAGAAGAAAAATCATTGATTGCTCTGGCGCGGCGAACCGTTGAGTTCCCCCTAATAAAACATAGACCTGAAAGCTCACCTCGCTGAGCCTAAGGTCGTACGAACAAGATGAACGAAACTACAACAACAACCACCAAAAACACATCGACCACTACAACAAAGCAACGACCAACTGAGATGACAATGACAACAACAGCGGTACTGCTGCCGGCAAGGGCGGCTCAGGGGCTAAACGCAAGTTTAGCTTCCTGTACGCCCTATCGCCTGATGAGCGTGCGCTGTTTGAGGAGCATGCAAGAGATGACGATGATGACATACCCTCATGCAGCGGCACTCAACAGGCGGCATTTACTGCACCCATTAACAGCGCAGTGGACCACTCCGTAACTCCTCAAAGCAGGATCAACCCGGAGGAGTCGCAACGATCTTGCTAAGTAGGAGGCACGCGCAAACGAAAGAGGAGGTGCAGGGGTAGTCTGCCCCCTCTACCATCATTGAGAAGTCCGGGTGGAAACGATGATCCTCGTAGGAGAGGAATGAGCGGTGCCAGCTTAAAATGGTACCTWAGGCACCTCCAGGAGGGAAGAACTCCTGAGGCAGCCGAAAAGCTCGCGAGGTACAGGGTCAGAGGCAACAGCACCTCMCCGGCCTCGAAGGTGCGTAAGGGCGCAAACACCGCATCCAACAGCAAGAGGAACAGCGGGGCTCGGGACAGCGGAAATGCAAACGCGAATCCAACCGTTAGAACTGGCAGCATAAAGACAGCAACCCCGGCAGCCAAACCCAAAAGCAAAAAAATCACTCCACAAGAGCCACCAAACTCCAAAAGGCAAAGGGGCAAATACGCCTAGGTCGCTGGTGGCCAGCTCTCCGCCCCGAATCCTCCTCGGGCAGCAGAGGGACAGCGCAGATATGCGGATGCCTTAAAGGGCATACGGATGRCTGTGCTGCCCTTGAACTACCCCGCGGAGACTCTAGAAGCGAAGGAGCTCACCGCCCTACAAGATCTCCTCATGAAAGAGGTGTACAGGGGTTGCAAGGACCCGGTAGCCTTCCATGGGGTATACTTCAAGGGCGGGTTCATGCAAATCGACTGCAAGGACGAAGATAGCGTCAAATGGCTACGGGAGATCGCTCCCAAGCTGACGGGCTGGAAGGGCCCCTCCCTTTGCGTCAGAAGGGGGGAGGATATCCCGATCATGCACTGCATGACGGTACTCCTCCCCAGATGCGAGGGGAAACCCTACGAGTTTGCTTTGGGGCTCGTCAGAAACCAAAACAGAGGGATCAATAACTCGGCCTGGCGGGTGGTTGACAGCAAAATGGAGGGTTCAGGCTGGAGGTTGAACTTGTGCGTGGACGACGAGTCCTACAAATTCATCCGGAAGGAGGRATACCGTCTAAGCTATCGGTTTAGTACGGYAGTCATGAGGCCCTACAAACTGAAAACAACCGGCAAAGAAGGCGAGAAGATGCAGGTTGACGAGGAATCTACTCGGCCCAGCATCATGCCGGCCGAGCAGGTAGCAACTGCGATCATAGCGGAAGTCCCAGAAGAGAAGTGGGCAGCGGAAGAGGGGGTGCTACCCTCTACGCAGGAGCTCATGAAAGGACTTGAAGACCTTGCTGGCGCTGCGGGGGACGAGGCAGATGAGGACCAGCCGCTCATCGAACCGATCCTATAATGGCCGCAGGTATGGAAGTAGCCCAGGTAAACCTGCATCAGGCAGCATCAGCATCCGCTGTAATCGCGTGCAGGTTCTCGGCGGATAACCTGGGCATCCTGTTAATTCAGGAGCCATGGGTCCACAGAGGAGAAGTCCGAGGCCTCAATGTGGACAACAACAAGGTAATCAGGGATCTCTCCAGTGAGAGACCCCGAGCCTGCATAGCAATTAGAAGAAATATTGATCACTTTTGTATTTCAGAATTCCTAACACAGGACCTAGTTACGGTGTAGGTCAGAGACGAAGAGGGGAAGGACGTGTTGGCAACGGCCTATCTGCCAGGAGACACTCCAACTGCGCCCCCTGAGGTTATGCAGGGCCTGGTAGACTATTGCGGGAAGAACAACATGCCCCTGGTCCTGGGGTGCGACGCGAATGCGTACCATACTGAATGGGGAAGTACGGACTGTAATACACGAGGTGAGTCTCTCCTAGAATTTATCATTAGCAATAACTTAAGTATTGAGAATGTTGGGTGTGAGCCCACATTCGTCACTAGCAACAGGAGGGAAGTGCTGGACATTACCCTAAGCAACGGGCTCATGTCGGGGGTGGTCTCGCAGTGGAGGGTATCATCAGAACCCTCACTGTCAGACCACAGGATTCTGAGATTCGGACTAGGGGTGACGGTTATGAATATTCCCCCCAAACGTATTCCCAAGAACACAGATTGGTCTTCTTATCGGGATGCGTTAAAACAAAATCTGCTAGGGGACGGGAAGTCGGCCAGAGGTACGTCGGCCTTGAGTCTGGAGAGCAAGCTATCTGCGCTGAATCAGGCCATCACAAATGCGTACCACCGCAGCTGCCCCCTAAAGACGATCACCAAGGGACGCAAATGCTCCTGGTGGTCTAGCAAACTCTCGGTACTCAGATCTAAGG
>NW_017534635.1:10117-28463 GCF_001853355.1 Bactrocera latifrons
AAAAAGGTGTTGGGACCAACACGACAAATGCGGAGGAGAGAGCGGCGGCACTCCTACGAGCGCATTTTCCGGAGACTGTTGCGGTGGACCGGTGCCTACCTATAGTAGAGCACAGGCCATCTCGCCTGGACTGGGTGCTTGCAAGGAAATTATTTACTGCGGACTCAGTCAGGTGGGCCACGGCCTCGTTCGCCAAATTCAAGTCCCCGGGAGCGGACGGCATCTTCCCGGCACTTCTACAACAAGGTGAGCAGACTCTACTGCCACACCTTGTACATGTGATGAGAGATAGCCTGGCGCTGGCGTACATCCCTGAACCCTGGAGGATTGCTAAGGTGATCTTTATCCCGAAGGTGGGAAGGCAAGACTATTCGCTGGCTAAATCCTTTGGACCGATCAGTCTAACCTCCTTCTTGCTAAGAATCATGGAAAAGATCATAGACCAGGAAATAAGATCGAAGGCTCTTATAACTGCATTCCAGCATGCATACAGAGCAGGCAGATCGACGAACACCGCCCTATACCAGGAGGCACCAGTATTCGTCTCTGTACTACAAGGGGCCGCCCACAGGGAGGCGTGCTATCCCCCTGTTGTGGAGCGTAGCCGTGGACGAGCTGCTGGTGCTGTTGACTAACAATGGAATCCGCTGTCAAGGATATGCGGACGACATTGTTATTATAGCCAGAGGAAAATTTGTGAGTACTCTCTGCGATCTCGTACAAAGGGGACTAGGCCTGGCCAAGGGTTGGTGTAATAGTGTCGGACTAAACATCAACCCCTTGAAAACGACCATCGTCCCGTTTACGAGGCGCAGGTCTCTGCCGGGCCTAAGGAACTTAACGCTCGGAGACAGAGAGATAGTGATGACAAATATGGTCAAATACCTAGGTCTCACGCTGGATTCCACGCTAAGATGGAAGCAGCATATCGACCTGACCATGATCAATGCTACAAAGGATCTAATGGTGCGCAACCGGCTGGCTGGTAGATCCTGGGGGTGCAAACCAAGGATTATTAGATGGTTGTACACTATGATAGTGCGACCAATTATAACTTATGGAGCGGTGGTATGGGCATCGAAAGCATTGCAATCGACGGCTAATCTTAAACTGTCGAAACTGCAAAGGTTTGCATGTGTCTGTATGACAGGAGCAATGCGTACCTGCCCGACAGCGGCACTTGAGGAAATGCTGGAGCTCACCCCGCTGCACCTAGTAATTGGTCAAGTCGCCAAGGACACTCTGCTTCAAATGACAGCAGAGGGAGCTGGCAAAGGTAAATTGATCTCGTCCCAACGTATGGAAGAGCTAAGCGGCACCATACCACTGGCTCTTCTTCCTAGGGACTGCATTACCAAAAAGTTAAACTTCACTAAAAAGTTTAAGATCACCCTCGGCAACAAGGCCGATTGGAGCGACTCCACTCTCGAGCTACTACTCARGGATAGCTCGATCAGGTGGTACACCGACGGCTCGAAAACTTCGGAGGGAATTGGTGCAGGGGTCGCATGACCACGTGCAAAAATCTCCATACCTATGGGAAGGTTTCCGAGCATATTCCAAGCGGAGATATTTGCTATAAGTCGGTGCGTAGAGTTAAACCTCCATCGCGGCTATCGCAACGACCGTATAGCCATACTAAGCGATAGCCAAGCGGCACTCAGGGCGATCTCATCATACGAGGTAAAATCGCTATTGGTGCAGGAGTGTATAGACCGGCTGAATAGTCTGGCAGAATGCAACCAAGTGCACCTTATTTGGGTGCCGGGCCACAAAGGCATTGCTAGAAACGAACTGGGCGATGAGCTTGCCCGCTCTGCAGCATCCACCAACATGGTAGGRCCAGAACCCTTCATAGCGGTAGGTCCCCACACCATAAAGGAACAGTTCCGCAAGGATGCAGCAGTGAGTAGGGAGATACATTGGCAACAACTTTCAAGCTTGCGCCACGCAAAGCTGCTAATGAAGGGTTACAACCTCAAGAGGTTTAAACTCATAATCAATCTCCCAAGAGATAAAGTCAGGCTACTGGTCGCCTTTTACACCGGCCATTGCAAACTCAAGAAGCACTTATTTAACATGGGCCTAGCTTCTTGCGCAAATTGCCGGTTCTGCGACTGGGAATCCGAAACTCCAGAACACCTGCTAATGGATTGCCCAGCAATCTGCAGACGGATTAAGGCCCTTGGATCCATGTTTCTAAATAGGGATCATATCCCCGCATTAGCACCTTGCAGGATATTGGGATTCAAGAATTTGCTGGGGCTAAGTGAGACGCTGTGAGTTGGTAGGGGGCACAATAGACCCTAGGTCGCGGTGCAATCCTCATTCTTTATCTTATCTTATCTTAAATAAATATCACATGACAATTAAGGGATGTCAAAATATGTCTTCCAATAAAATCTATTAAACTAGAGCAGGCACTGATTATAATGAGTGGAATGTAAGTCTGCAAATAGTTTTCAGCGAAAACTGGTTTTCAATAAGGGGATTCTCTTGCTCTTGCGAAACCCTCGCACGGTGCACAAGTTGTAGATTTTTCACCTAATCAACGGCACAGCAACAATCACACGTAGAAAATTATTTAATTAATTTTTAATTTCCGATTAAAAATCACGTTTATTTTTGAGCTATGACACTTAAAAATATAATTGCAACCCTGTTTTAAGCTGTCATTTTACATAAAGACATATTTCGTCGTTAAATTGTTGAGGAAGGTAAATTTTAAATAGATTTATAATATCTACTTAAATTATAAAAATTGTATACAGTTTTTACTGTTAAGAATGAATGGAGAAGGTGCGCCAGTTCACAATAGCCATGCACAATGCTCATTTACAATAAATTGACCGAATCAGCCGTTCATATATCACTAGATTCTGCAATGGGTGCTCTCGTGTCCGTGTATATTTCGGTATAGAATTTTTGCAATCTGCAATCTACCAAGACCATGAGAATCCCCCTATTGTGTACCAGTGTATTTATGTGTTAAACGAAAAATATCGAATAAATGCTGTCAACTCAAGTATCGACTATATTCGTTCGCTTAATAGGTGTCCAACGAGACTGTCTATATTTGGATGGAAATTGTATAAATTAAAATAGCTAAAATATTGAAAATTGTTCACAACGGGACGTAAAGGGTTATAACTGAAAGTCTGAAATCAAAAAATTAAACAACTTCAGAAATTGTATTCTAGATGGAATTTTCTGTATTATCGCATATGGTAACGTAATAACGAGTAGTAAAATCCAGAAATTTTTCACTCGTTGATTGGTGCACGCAAAAGTAATGATCTTAATAATATGACGAGTATTCGCATATGCATTTAAAACTGCTACCCCACAAAGGATTAACATTTTAAAGTTCATTTATATCTAGTCTTCTAACGTTGAATTTTTTTATATTTTTGTTTGTTTTTAGAAAAAAGCTGATTGGGTATCTTAAAGAGAATATATAATATTATAGTGTATAGCCAAATTTTATTAGTATTGTATTTTAAAAATCACATCAAAACAAGGCAAAGTTATTAATTTATGAAAAACACTGAGAAACATTATTAAGATGATCGTAAAAAATCAGGAAGCTCTGAAAAGCTGGCTCGTTGTCGTATTGGAACCTTTGTAAGTATGAGTACTGATTACAAAGTAAACCGTGTATATATTGTGACTTTTTTATTATAGATGCGATGCGGATTCTTCTGCCCTTGCCCGCTATGTGTTGGCGCTGCTTAAGAAAGATAAACCAGAAAAAGAATTAAAAAAATTAATGATAGAACAACTTGATGTTTTCCTTGGTGAGGAAACACAACCTTTTGTAGAGAGGCTATTTACTGCCATTAACACTGAGGATTATTTTACTGATATCTTACTACCCTCACCAAAATTAAGCAGTGGAAATTTTGTTGGGGAAGAAGTCGCTCCCAATAATATTGATACCAGAAATGTATCTATTGAAGGAGCACACATTACAGAACCTCCATTGAAAATTGATAACCTGCCGAATACTGTTTGTGCCGAGAAAGTTCAAACTCTACCAATAGATGACGTAAGTTATAAATTTGCGAAGAAATTTATTTGCATTTTTCACAAATCCTTTTTTTTTTTAGAATAAAGAAAAAGAATTACTCGGCAATAGTACCATATCTGCTAATTTAAAATCTGAAACAACGAGCCAAATTGTTCATTACCCTGCTACAATTAAAAGTGAAACGCCACCATCTATTCCTACCCACTATTCTCAAGCTGGATCTCACGTTCGCAGTGCAAGTCCTCCTCCGAGGACTATTGCTGACAAAGAAAATCAACCGCGAGAGAGCCGTCGTCGTCGTGCTTCTCTTCGATCCCGTTCGCGATCACGTTCTCGATCACGATCTAATGAAAGGCATTCACGCCGAAGTCGTTCTCGTGATCGCCGAATAAATGAGCGTGAAAAAATGCAACGTCAATTTCGCAATAAATCTCCACCAACAATAGACTTTCGGCATGTAGGATCTCATGAGCGTAGGCGAGGTGCTGGCGGTAGTGGAACGGAACGTAGACGTATTGGTAACAGTAGCAACATGACAGGTTCAGACGAAAGATCACCCCGTTTTGTAGGAAACGGTGGAGAGGGTGTTGGTCGTAAAAACCGACTGAACCGGTCAAATTCACGCAGCCGTTCACCTTCTCTTGAACGTGTAGGCAGAGGTAAGGGATCACCGAATGTATCAAGAATCGTTCGCGGGTCGCCTGATCGTCATACTAATCATACACATTTACAACATGAATCAGAAAAGCGGCAACGATGCCGTGATTTTGATGAAAAAGGTTACTGCGTTCGAGGAGAAACATGCCCTTGGGACCATGGGATTAATCCCGTTGTGTTTGAAGATATAAATAATACCGGCTTAATTGGAATGTCCCTTCCGGAATATAACCCAGATGCACCAGATTTATGGATGAGATCTTCTGGGTCAATGGTTTCTTCTAACCCGCTATTGACAGGTGGATCGACAGTAAGTGGTACTGTTAATGCCTCAGGTATTAATCCATTCACTGGTGTAGCGAGGTCAGGAGGAATAATGCCGGTTTCTGGAGTTGTAGCAGCCGTTGGGTTTCCTCCACTTGGTGCTATTGCAGATAAACAAAACAACCCTGGTTCAATTGCGGCAGACTACACTGGAAATACCAACGCTGGCTCCGGTTTTAGAGTTGCTACCCCGATGCTTTCTTTCCCTTTCAATTCTTCATCCGTTTCAGCTCCACTGCAACGAGAATTAATTCCAATTCCTGTTGTTGATGCAGGTAATCCTGGATCGGGTGGAGATATAACTCAAATGGCACAGGGTAAGCGTCGTTTTGATTTAGAAGACTCGGTGGCTATTGCTGAAGGGCCCGTTAAACGTAAGTTGCCACTTAACAGTCGTCTTGGTCCGCGTTTACCAAGTATACAAAGTAACTGTTCTCTGGAGTTACGAAAGATTCCACGCGGCATGAATACAATCGCACATCTTAATAATCACTTTGCTAAATTTGGCAAAATTGTAAATATACAAATTTCTTATGATGGTGATCCCGAAGCAGCTATTATAACGTTTTCAACACATGCCGAAGCAAATGTTGCATACCGTAGTACAGAAGCTGTGCTTAACAATCGCTTTATAAAAGTATTTTGGCACAGCCAAGATACAAATACATTAATAAGTGATATGGCCCCTATGACAATGGGTAATACACGAAAAAATAGTCAATATCATTTAAATAACGTCCCAGCTGTTCCAACTCCGGCAGCTGATTCAGCAAAAACACCGAATGAAAATGTTGCAAATCCGAGTATTACTCCGTCTGGAGGCATACCTGCATGTGATACATCGAACGCAACAAACGTTAGCACTCCTCTAGCTGCCGCCCATGTACCGGCAACATCTTTGCGATTAAAAAACAATGTATCACGTAGTCACAACTCTGGTTCAACAAATGCCATAATACGTAAGAAACAAGAAGAGCAAGCTAAAGCTGTTGTACAACTCGCCAATGGACTACGGAAAAGGAAACAGGAACTATTACAAAGTTATGTAAAACAGATGAAATCTGCTTTGGAAATAGTAGAACGTTGCGAACCAAATGACCCCCAACGAACTAAAACCCTTGACACTATAAAAGTCTTGCAAGAAACTATTGATAAATTACGTAAGGAGATTGCCGCAGAACAAGAACAAATCCAAGCACAAATTCAAAACCAACATCCAATTCCACCAAAAAAAACGAAGGAGCAACAAAAGAAAGAATTGCTGGATATAGAATTGGAACTAATAGCTCAACAACAGGAGGGAAATGATACTACGGCCATACAAAAGCGCATTGAAGAACTGCAGCGCAGTCTTGGGGTCGTTCCTGGTAGTGCAGCCGTTGGTGTTGTATCTTCTCACCCGTTACCAATAGGGAGCAAAGTTCCTCACTTCCCCTCTGGAAGAAAAAATCCCCGATCCCGTCCATCGTTTCCTGAGGGATCTACTCGCGTTGACCGCAGACCAAAAACGATAGTAGTTACTGGTTTTACTAGTGAGGAAGCGGATTTCGTGTTAGGCCACTTTAAGGTAAGTTAAAAAAATTACAGATTTTCACTTAAGGGGTTTTATAAAGTTATATTCTATTATTTTTTTAAATTTTTTTATTTACTATTTTTTTTATTTTTATTTTTTTTATAAAAGACATTGTTCATACTTTTATATATGATTAAAGGTGTAAATTTTAATTCTTCGTGAAAAATGTACCCGTTTATTAGCACTACAGCTGTTGTGCCGATACTCTTTTTGTCATACAACTTTTCCGGCGAGCACAAAAAAACGTTTTATTTAGTTTATATCATATCGCCGTACTTGAACGAAAGCCGCAAATAGTGATGATTTTACTGAAAATAGCGATTTTTGTGGGTCTAAAAATTGCTTTTTCATTCCAAAAGAATTCTTATTTCAAATAACAATAAAATAACAGCCATGGTTCATAACAAATAAAGCCATTCATTCAGACCTGAATATACCGTTTGTTAATGATGAAATTAAAAGATTTAGTTCAGCATATTTGCTCAAGATAAGTTACCATGACAATCCTTTGGCAGTCATGTTATTAGATGATAGTAATGAAACTATTACAACTAAATGTTAAATTACATATGTTACTACGATATTAAATGTATAATTAAATTTTTTGTATAAGCATTTATATTTAGAACATATTGTATATATTTTATATCTCCCATGAGATCAAAAATATAAGCCAAATAATGTTTTTTTTTTTTATCCAATTTGCTTATTATTTACTAAAATAGATTGCAAATAAATTGTATTTAACAAAACAAAACAAAAAAAAATAACAAATCCTTCGATAAGCATGAGATTGTAGTTTTCAAGTAGCCAATAAAAAATTATATCGATAAGTCATATGATTTATGACAAACCTTGCTCTCAGCAACGGTACTTTTTAAAAAGCATCATTTTGAGATAATCGCGATAGGGGACACATGGAAAAGCGTTGTTGACAGCTGTAACATTGTATATATCTTAAAATTATTTACTTTAAGAAAATGCAATAATAAATATCGATTTCTCCAACCCACACAAGTGTATATAACCCCTTAAGAACAAGTAGTAGGTTTTAATGTTACCTATATAATGAAACTGAACCTTTTGGAAGTAAAGAAATTCTAACTTTTTAGCATTTTGGAGAAATAACTAAACATGATGTGGATAAAGAAATACCCCAACTAATATTATCCTATGCTACACGAATAAATGCGGAGCAGGCTGTATTGCGCGGAAAAGTTTTCAAAGATAAGCGACTGCAGGTAAGAGTTGTAACATAACTTTGTAACTACCAAATTCTTAATTTCTCCCTAAACTTTGAAATTATTTGTTTTGGTTTCAAAATAATGCAGAAATATGTAAGAGAATAAGAAAATACGGTTGATTCAATGGAATATGTTAATTAAAATGGAAGGCGAAAATACAATACAACACAAATACCTTCTAAAAGAATTATATGTGAAATACATCAACCTGAATTTAAAGTATCAAAAACAGAATATATATATATATATATTATGGCTTATAGTTTTATTTATGGCTTTATATGATGTAGTAAACAAAAACAAAATCCCAATTACATATTATTTAAATTCCATAGAAAATAATTATATGTGCAAAATAGAAACTTCTTAAAATTCATATCCAATATTATATTAACACGTATATAATAAAAATAACTTTAAGTAATTGAAGTTTAGTACTAATAGTAACACTTTTTTGAAGTTTTACCATGCACAGTCTTCGTGGCACATACTAAGTTTTGTAGAGTAGTTAGTTCAATTTTGTCCCACTCTGATACAATGACAATTTTTAACTGCTTAATTGTATCATACTGTTTGGCATATGCATATGGAGTGGGGAGCAAAAGTGATTCCGCGCCCAACATTTTCGTGTTTAAGCGCTATAAAACCATAATTGTTTAGTTATGATGTATTTTGTAATGTTTTTCCATCTGGTATTTTCAACTTGTTGAAATTGTCTATGGATCCTAGCGGGCTTGGTATTAGTTCCTCCTCGGATTCGTTGGGAAAGCTCCTGACTTTGCCAACTTGTCTGCTTTTCGTTACCGAAAAAATTCTTGTGGCCGAGAACCCAGATCAAGTTTAATTGGAACTTGTCTTTTATTGAGGTTATTGCTCTCTTGCAGTTGTGAACTATACTATGCTGGAATTTGTCAAGGGTGAAGGCAAAGCCAGGAGCGCCGCCTGGCTATCCGTAAATATAGTTGCTTTATGTATATTCCCGTGGTTTTCTAATAGAACTTCTTTTCTATACCTAGTACTTCTGCTTGGAAGATGCTAACCGAGTTCGGTAGACGTATAGAGCGAGATATACCTAGATCAGCGGAGAATACCCCGTGCCTACCCCGCAGTCCATTTTGGACCCGTCGGTATAGACTGAGATGGTATCCTCCTTTCCTATTGAACGTCTTCTCCATTCTCGTCTAGATGGTATTCTCAACTGGAAGTGTCTATTTAAATCCGGCTTTGGGAGAATGTAGTCTGAATTATTAATGATGAGCTTGTTTAGGTTTACAATATGTCCGTAGTTCTGCTGATTCCAACCTCCCAATTATTTTATTCTTATCGCCGCAATAGATGCTGTTTTGTGAATAAAAATGTTCATTGTTAGTTTATGCAGGATTACAATGAGCGCATCAATCGGACATGACCTGATTGCACCAGTAACACCCGCGCATGTATAGCATTTAACTTTTTAATGTTGTATTGTTTGTTTAGCGCTGGCCACCATACCAGAGTTCCATATGTAAATAAAGGTCTTATGACAGTCGTATACATCCCCATTAATAAACTTCTTTTGAGGCCCCAATTCTTGTAGCCGATTCTTTTACAATTATAGTAGGCCTGTATGCTTTGTTTATTCTTTTTTCTATATTTATTTTCCAGGAAAGTTTGGTGCCCAAGTATTTAGCTGTTGGGGATAGAGTGAGTATTGTACCGTTTCGTACAGGAAGTTGAAACTGAGGGATCTTGGTTCTACTTCTGAATAGCATCAGTTCTGTTTTGTTCGGGTTAACTCCTAGTCCATTGTTTTTAGCCCATAGGTTTAACCTTCGAAGTGCTCTTTCCATAATCTCGCTGACTGTTGAAGGAAACATGCCTGATACCAACAACACTATATCGTCTGCATACGCTACTGCTTTCACTCCTCCACCATTTAGTTGGGGTAGTATTTTGTTCAGCGCTACAACCCATAGAATCGGAGAGAGAACCCCGCCTTGAGGCGTCCCTCTACTCACATAACTTGTTTGTGCAGCGCAGTTTGAAGCTATAATCTTCCTATTCTCCATCTGCACACAGTGTCATCTATACCACCATGTGCCAGAGAATTAATTACAGTATTTACTTCTATGTTATTGAAGGCACCCTCTAGTTCTAGAAAAGCAGCCATGGTGTATTGTTTGTGGTGTAATGATTTTTTAATTACACTTATCACCTCGTGAAAGGCAGTTTCGGTTGATCGGCCCTTTATGTACGCATGTTGGACTTCTATAACTTCTCCGTTCTTCTGCCTGGTTTTGGAAGGAACACAACTTTACTTCATTTCCAACTTCTTGGGATGTACGATAGTTGTACGCTAGCTTTGTATATATTTTCAAGCCTTTGAACTATTGGTTCTACCAGTTTTTGTAGCATGATGGGCATAATCCCGTCAGGACCTGCGGCTTTAAATGGTGCAAAACTATTTATGGCATATTTGATTTTTCTTTTGTCTACTATTTGGCTTCGATAATCAGCTGCGTTCTACGGTGGTTCTGGTTGAACCCTCCTTGAAGGTGTTTTCTGACTCCCGGGGAAGTTCGTTGTAATTAGTACCTGCAGAGACTCTTTTGCCGAGGAGGTCCAATCACTTCCCTCCGCCCTAATATAGGCAGTATTAATATGATATTTGGATAGCCTAGTGGTTTCTCTGCAACTTTTCTGTGCAGAAAGATCGCCATGAGTATCTTTTGATAATATCTTTATATGGCTGCCACATTTTTGTTCTAAAACTCTGAAAGCTTTTCTTAGTTGTGTTCTCAAATTCTTGATTTCACTGTTCCACCAAGGAAGATACTTTCTCTTTTTCAAAACTGTTAGCGGAGTGGATTTATTGAATGTTGTGGTTAAAATTTGTTTTTCTACTTCTGAATATAGTTCCCGAGGATTTCTAATACTCTCATTGCCTCCCTTTTTAGGGCATTTTGTTGCTATACTGCTAAATTTTTCCCACGCTGTTCTTCTCGGCTTCCGACATGTGAGAGGAGCACTCTATTTCTCGCGGATGCTGAAGAGTATCCAGGAGTGATCCGACATGGATCCAGTTATTCACAACGAGACTGTCTGTGTCTGTTGATAGGGTGGGGGTCCAGCACTTCCTCGCACCCGGAAACCTATCAGAATATACTGCAAGAGTGACTCACTTCTGGTGTTTATACTGGAGCAACCCCATACAATGTGCCTTGCGTTTGCATCAAACCCTATTAGGACATCTTTCTTCCTGTTCTATTCTACTAGTCTGGTGAACGGGGTCGGTGGTATGTCTTCGTCATGAGCTAAGTAGGCAAAACCAAGAAGAAGGGCTTTTCCTTCTGTTCCACCTTTACTACTGTCATATCTGCTGTGTTGTAATTAGGACAACGAAATGCATTTATACTTCTATTGATAAGAATGCATGCCCTAGGTTTACTTTTGTTCCGTGTGTAAAAACCTTTATCATTGTTTTCATTGTCCCAGGGCTCCTGTACTAGACTGATGTCGATGCCCCCTCGTTCACGAGGGATGTCAGATTCGCTGTAGCACTCTTCGAGTCCACATTCCTTAGCAACTGGCTGGCGTCGTCGACCTCTTCCGTGTCGTCTTCGTCAGCCGCTTTGTCGCCTTGGAAGATTTTTAGTATGGCCTTGCGAATTCCGAAGCTGATTTTGTAGTCAATCTTCTTGAGAGCCTCAATGGACTCATCGCAAATGGCCACCAGTATTGGTCTACTTGCTTTATTCGGTTTTTCCTCCTTGATCAGCTGCCATTTATCTTTACCAGGTATAGATTTGTTCTGCAGCTTGATGCACTTCAGGAGTTTTTCGATTGGCTCCTCTAGAGGGAGTAGCTAAATGCGAGTACGAAGACTCTTCTGAATGTCCTTGTATAGTGCTCGGAGAGAAGGAATTTCCATCTATGATGACTACTTGCAGGCTATCCCTGGCTACATCACAGAAATGCCTCGGCATTGTTGTGCTGCTGTGTTCACTTTCACTCCGTTTAGGTTTTTTGGGCAGAGTTTCTAGTATTTCTGTGATAGAGCGATTCCTTTTTGGTGAAGTACCGGCTGCTTGATCTTTGGCTATCCTTCCTTAGTTTGAAGACCGCCCTCTGGTGCCGGTTTTCCTTAGGTGAATCTGGGACTTCTTGCGCTTCTTTTTGTTTTCTCCTGTAGCCGCTAGTGCACTTTGGTGGGTGCTCACGGCAGCTTTGGAGGTGGACGCTTCCTCCCATACCACTTTGGTTGGTATGTCCGGCAGTACTCTAATTCGTCCTCCTCGGATTCCGTAATGGGAATCCTGTAATTCATGTCGCTGTTGTCGTCAAATTGGTTGTTGTTGTGGAGTTCTTGAATTCGTTCTTTTTTAGTCCCACGAGTAAGCCGAAAAGGGTTGGTCACTCTTCCACAGAGCTGGTATGCGGAGAGAAGGCTTTTATACCTCCAACCTCGCCCGGGCATCAGAGGGGGCCGTTCGCGATCAGCTATTTATTGTCACCCGCTGACCATTCAGCCCTCGGCACGGGTACCTCGACACCTTGGCTTAGGGTGGTGTTGGTGCCGGTATCCTCATACTTCTACAAGCGTAAAACCTAGGGTTTATTCATCCATATCACTATTGTGGGAATTATGAGGTGTCCCTCTTAGTTCGTAAGATTAAAATGCGTTTCCTTTTAGATGCACACTTTACTCTTACTTAAGACCCTTCTCCACGACAAGGCGACCAACTTCAAAGAGGAGTTGAGGAATGACCTCTTGATGTTTCTAGGAGACCATTCCGCTCCAAACAGATGATGTTTCTGCGAAAACATCCCAGCAGGAACTGCTTGGAGAGGAGTTCATTATGCCCCTTAACTGGTAGCATAAGCGCCTCACTATACAGCTCTGAAGCTTCTTCATCTACCGCTGCATCGAGATATAGAAGTTAAGCAATAGCGAGGAGGACACCATCCTGTGGAACCCCTTGTTTAATTCTTCTCATTTTAGAATTTCCTTCTCGAAACAGTATGTATGATTGACGACCGCTCAGGTAATTCATTGTCCACTTAAGTCCTGGACGGAGCGTAGTTTGTTTTATGCAGTACCGTTGCTTGACAAATCCAACGCTACGAGGATCGTTCTCTCACAGGGTGGTTTCTGGTTAAGGCCACGAACTATCTGAACGTTTATGACACTAAGTGTTGTGGTGGTACTGTGCAACCTTGCCTATCTGTATATATGTACTACTGGGAGTAAAAAAATAGTAAGACTTTTAATTTTATTTTCACGCGAAAACCAATGGATTATCGGAATCAGTGAAAACTATTTTCAAAGATCGTTTGATCATAAGAAAAGTGAAAGTCCGGTTGTTTCCAAAATCACAAATTTTTTTTTCGAAAAACAGCATTGCGTTAAGACCTTGAAATAATATTTTCTGACGACCAAGATGTCATGAAACGTTTATTAGTGGCGAAGAGTCTTGGAACGGTTACGACCCAGAAACAGACGATTTATTGTAGAATATCGTGGCAAAAGAGCAGAAGCCGAAAAAACCACATCAAAGCAGGTCAAAAATCTAAGTTGTGTTGASCGTTTTCTTCGAGGTGTGGTGCACTACGAATAATTTCCGACCGGCCAAACCGTCAACAAGGAATACCATCATCCCGATCCCATCGTATTGATGATTTATCTCCGCGTGACTTTTGAAACCGTTTTGAGTCGATTGAAGACAGTAAACGTTACGTTACGCGAATTGAAGGCTATAACGGAAAATTGGGAAAAAGGGCAATTACTTACGAACTGTTCCACATTTGATAAGAAATTTTACGCATCTTGTTCTCACAAAGCAGCCGTTTTTTGTCAAAACCACTATAGCATATAGCTGTCATACAAACTGAGCAATGAGAATCATACCCTGGTATGGATTTTTTTAAGAGATATCTTCACGAAATTTGGCACGAATTAAGGTCATGGTACAATCTGCGAAAAATTGGCCCGATCTCAGCAATTTTGCAGCAGAGTGTACCATTACCTAAACCTTGTTTAATTTAAAAGTTTTTTTTTTTACATCGGACCACCGTAACATAAAGCTGCCAATAAACTGACCACTCAAAAAAAAAAGTTCTTGTATGGAAACTTTTGTATTTGTGCAGATTATTATAGGATGCACGCAACCGAACTTAACATTTTTTCATGTGTTTATTTTTTTTTTTTTTTTTATCTAATAATTACTCGTTATTTAAATATTCTCGCCCCTATATTGTATGATTATTAAACATAAATGTTTTTAATATTTAGATAACCTGGGCACCGGTCATGTCAACATCATCGGTAACTACGGGAGTTTTGATAACTGATAAGGTGTACAAACCTGATGAAAAGTTAAGTAGTCATGATCCAATAAAATCAGCCGCATCTCAAATTAGTAATGATAAACAGAGTAATGATTCTGAAGTCGGGGGAGAAACATTGCCGGAATTGCGGCTTGAGGATGAAGAGGAAGATGAGGAATCTGAAGATAGATCATGGCGCCGCTGATCGCAAAACAGTGCTAAGCCTTTAGTACGATGTTGGTTTAGTGTTTATTTTGGTTAAAATAATGGGCATGTGTCATAGCACATAATAGTAACTAGAAAATTTAGTGCATAATTTGTTTGCATGAATTATGGTAACTACTGATATTTATTTTGTAACATGCATCCTGGTGTAGTGAAGAAAAATTATGTAATACACTGATGTCCCATTAGTGTTATATCATGCCTTCACTAATCATCAACAGTACTTTTGAAACTGGCAGATTTTAAATGTTTATAATTTCGCCGTGATGCATGTACATAAAATTGAGCATTAAATAATATGAACGAAGCAAAAAAATGAGCAATGGGCATATGTATAAAAAAGTTTATATATACAAATGCTGCTTTTACATTTAACTACCATATTACTAGAAATCTTGTAATACTTCTTAAAGTTAAAAGAAAATGCGGTAGTGATAGAATAAAAAGATCTATAATATTTGTGTATTTTTTTAAGTGAGATTCGCATATATACCGCAAATGTACCAACTAAACTTTACTGTTACTAGATTTCTTGTAATTTACTATTTCTTATGAAATTAGTTAAGATTCTTATGTTGAATTAAAAAACGTCTGAAAATAAAATATTAAATTAAAAAAGTGTACAAAATCCTTTAATATAAATAATAAAAATAGTATCTTAAAACTTTTTATTAAATTAATAATGAAGATACAAATCAGGTTCACATATTTATTAAACATATATATATATAGTATAATCATAACAAAATATTGGATAGTCGAAAAGTCGATGTTCCATCGCCGGACCATGAAGAAGTCCAAAAAGAATTAGTCATCTGAAAAACAACAAAGCGGCCGATGAATTGCCGGCCGAGCTATTCAAACACGGCGGCGAAGAACTGATGAGGAGCATTCGTCAGCTTCTTTGTAAAATATGGTCGGACGAAAGCATGCCCAATGGTTAGAAATTAAATGTACTCAGCCCAACCTACAAGAAAGAAGACCTCACAATCTGCGCCAACTAGCGTGGGATAAGTCTCCTAAATATCGCATATAGGGTTCTATCAAGCGTATTGTGTGAAAGATTGAAGCCCACCGTAAACAAACTGATTGGACTTTATCAGTGTGGCTTTAGACCTGGAGAATCCACAACCGACCAGTTATTCACCAAGCGCTAAAACTTGGGAAATACCCGTGAAAAGAGAATCGACATCCACCACGTCGATTTCAAAGACAGCACGAAAAGGAACTTCCTTTATGCCGCGATGTCTGAATTTGGTGTCCACGCAAAACTAATACGGTTGTGTAAATTGGCGTTAAGCAATACCAAAAGCTCCGTCAGGATCGGGAAGGACGTCTCCGAGCCATTTGAAACCAAACGAGATTTCAGACAAGACGAATCCCTATGGTGTGATATATTCGATATGCTGCTGGAGAATATAATTCGAGCTGCAGAACTCAACCGAGCAGGTACAATCTTTTATTAGATATATGCCGATGATATCAATATCTGTGCGCCGTTGTTAACTCGGCTATAGTCGCGTAAGCGGTGTCTTAACAAAGTACAAAGAATTTTATTCGAGTGCTACGATAGACATTGTGAAATCGTATTAATGGCATGAAGAATTTCTAGAGACGTGAGCTCTCCAAAACAAAAAAACTGGCTGTGAAGATGATGTTGAAAACATGGTGAGTAATGTTTATTATTTAGAATATATTTATTATTATCAGGGGTGTTGTGGAATCCAAGACAAAATTGCTTAGATGTCAGAATTGCAAACCAAGTCAGATTAACAATTGTGTCACAGAATCTGGTTGGATTTTCGTCTTTTCGAATATACGCTAAACCAATATTCGAACCAGCTGTTTACTAATGTGACAAAACTCGCAAATGAATCCATTGGAGGTAATCCTATTAAAGTTTTTAATCAGTTCCGAATTAAAGAAAGATTTTAAGAGATATGTAACATTTATAGATGGGAATTTGAAATATTGTCGAAGCTAGAAGGGAAATAGTGACCGATCGATATATGAGCGCTTGGGAAGAGAGCGAAAACTTTGACTCGGTTTAACATTTTTACGATTTTTCTGAATTGGCGGGCAGGATTGAAAAAAAGTAAACGTATGGAATTGGGGCAGAGTTTATTATCTTTGGCATTAAATTATCTTCTATATAAACTAAAAAAATTAAGAAAATTTTTTTGGTCAAAAACCGCTTTTAAAAAAATTTAGAATTTTATTTTTTGAAATTTTTCTAGTTTAACTTGAACAATTGTTATTAACAAATATGAATCTCTGAAATACACACGCGAGATGCATCGGCAAATTGCTTCCCTAAGGCAGAATATCAAAGAAATCGTATCCAAAAAAATTTCGGGTGATGTTTAAATATATAACAACTTTTTTGTGTAAAACTCAATAATTAAGGCATTTCGTACTTTATTCTTATGTTTTCTCCTCTAGAAATAAAGATAAATCAATTCGTAACAATAAAATAACTCGATTTCTTAACTTACTTACATTTCAAATCTGTGTGCGACAATCTTCTTGCTTTGTTTCTGGCAGCAAAACCGATAAAATTGGTTTCTGTGACACCCAAAACAGATACAAATTCTGCTTCGAATATCAAACCAATAATATCTGAATTCATGACACCTACTGTTTTGTTTTTTGTTCGGTTTCAATTCTGATTCCGACAACTATCAGATTCCACTACATATATGTACATATATAATATTTTATTGGATATTTCGCCAACTGTGTTGAAATAGTATTTGTATATATTTATTACGTACACATTTTGCTGCATTTGACCTTTGAAGCGGTCTTAATTTTGAAAGTTCATAAGTAGTTTGCTGAGATATGTTTTGAGTTTGTGCTATGGTAACAATTTCTATATCGATACTGTCATTCATATATTGCGTTATATTTTTCCGTGTTAAGAAATTATGAAGATAACAACAAGCCAAAACTAATTTCGATGCTTTTTATGGATTCAAATGTATCCTCAGTGCAAGAGCGTGAAGTCGGCTGCACAAAATTCCGAACGCTTTTTCAACGACCCGTCTAGCTCTCGATAATCTGTAATTGAAAATAGTTTCGTCTGCAGTGAAAATACATCATCTCCAACAAAAACAAATAGAATTTCTTCCTCACTCATAGAAACTATTGCCGCTTGAGGAATATATAAGAATACTACAGCATTATATACTCTTCTGTTTGCATCAATTTCAACGGCTATGAACTCATATTTCGCATTAGCGATTACCATCATAACAATAGAGTAGGATTTTTTATAATTGTAATAATATGAGCCTTTTCCAGGTGGTGTCATAATTTCGACATGCAATAGATTCATTTTCGTTTTTAGAGTCTGAAAGAAAAGTTGAACTAATTTTAGTTTCCTTTTTTTTTTTTAGATGAATTTTAAAGCAACAGACAACAATTCAGAATTTCTTGAAAATGCCATACAACATCTAGACCAAGTCAAGAATTGCAAGTGTATTCCCTTTAGTTCACCAACGCGGAGGCTTTTAAGACTCTAATGGGTATTAATGAATGGTAAATAGTCAGGGAATTGCGACCAGTTCGTTGGTGGAATGGGTGAAAACAGTGAGTGATTTACCAATGCCTGATGTGATAAGCCACAACTTGATGAATATATTGATAATATCTTATACATATATAAAAATAAATCGGAAAATGTGTTGCTAAGCGCATAACTCAACAACGCCTGGACCAATTTGGCAAATTATTATTTTTAAATGTTCGTTGAAGTTCTAAGATGGTTTCTACGGCGAGAAAAAATCGAATAATTACCGGAAAACCTCTAAAAACAGATATTTTCTTTTTCCTATACAAACGAATCAATGTTGTTAATGAAATTTTCAGAGGTTTTTCGTTATGGATCGGGGAAGGTTTAGAAATAAAAGTACCTTATACTTTTTATGAGTCGTAAAGTTGGACAATTCCGAAAAGTAACTTTTTTCTATATACATAATTTTTTAT
>NW_017534635.1:35963-42692 GCF_001853355.1 Bactrocera latifrons
CCCAGGGGCCATAGTAAACGCGAATTTTAGTTTAACAAATTAAGAAATTAAGTGATTGAAAAGATATAAAACGATAAAAAATTAATTCACAAACAAAGCACGAGCGTAATATAAACGCAGAACAAACCGTTATACCGTTTTAACAAACTCAATAAGCAACCGGTTACGATGACAGTTCGACGGTGAATGTTTATAAAATATAAAATAAAGCTTTATACCAAAAATATAACGTTAATATAATAAATATCATACATAAATGTTGTCAAAAATTTGTAAGAAAGAAAATTCAGTTTGTAATGTATATATGTACATATATACAAATGTTAATATTTAAAAGCTAATCTAAAACAACTACCAAAAATTTTTAAAATGATTGCAAGAAGGAAAAATCAGATTGTAATGTATATATAAATGGTAATATTTAGAAGCTAACCCTAAATAATTACTGAAAATTTGTAAAGAAAATAGAAATGAAAAATATAACTGTTATGTATTAACTGTAAACTTCAAAAAAAAATTAAATAAGAAGAAATAAAATAAAAATTTCTATTGTTTTACTTAAAGAAAAATGACTGATACGATATGCAGTACTAACCAATGAATAACAAAACAAAAAACACTTAGCTGGTGGCGCGATGACCATTGCACCAGTTTTCTGTGCACATCAATAACCAAACAAATAACACATCGGTTTATTTAAACCCGTAGGTGACCATAACAATAACGAAAGAAACTATTTTCAGTAAAAGATGGTTAATAGCCCTGACAGACAAGCAAAATTAATGCGCATTAAGACTCGCTAATACGCATTGAAATTTTATGGTGACAGACGGCAGAATTGTGCATTTAGACATCTGATTATGAAATGTGTTTATTTATTAAAAAAAAGTGAAATAAAAATGGATAAGAGAAAATTATTAATGACAATTTTAGTATTTTTTGAAAATCAATATAAATTTAACGAAAAAAGTGTAAAGTAAAGTGCAGTTAAAAGCAATGCTTGATTGTAACTCGAAAAAAAGTGTGCGAAAAAATTAAGAACATTGGAAAAATGGTTAGCAAACTGTGCGTTGTTTATTTTCTGCTATCTAAAAATATTCAAATTTATTTTTGTTAATGGCACGATGCCGATTACTTTGGCGGAGGGTTAAAAAACCGAATTTCCGTAGAAATGAGGTATGTACGGATATCCAAAATATAAAAATAACTAATTTTTTTTTAAATATTCACGTTTAAAAATTCAAAAATTTGCACTAAGAACATGTTATTTCTCTATGTTTCACTAAACTTTTCCACATTTTTTATATGTATATTTAAATATACACTGTAAGCATTGAAATAAGCTCACATTTCACATTTATTTTGTAATTTTTCAGCTAAATTTAGTAATTTAAAAATCACTTATCAAATTTATGGCTTATAAGCACACAGCGTTTTCTTTGTCTGTACTTTCGAGTGATTCTTTTTTCTTTATTAACTATAAAAAAACGATTAAGATTTTTCAAGCTAAAATTGAATATGTGAACACTTTTCCATATACATACACATATGAATATATAAATAATATTTAATTTATATTTAATAAACACAGGTAAGTAAAATCGTGTGATAATATTATATATGTATATGACTGCAATATAACGTTTTTATATACATATTGCAATTTTATATTATCATTCTCCTTCTGCGTCGGCGGTCTTCAGCCGCGCTCTAAAAAAATAACCCTGGCCGAGCGAATACCCGAGATGACTGAAGTACTTTCGCATAGTACTCCTTTCTGAGTTAAAAATACAAAAATATACTTCGTTTTTATTATAAAGTGGTTAAAATTTTTGGTTATCATGCACTCATATTGAAACAAAATTTGAGTTTTCGTAGTGTACCGTATGCTTTACACTTCATTATGTATTGTTACTTATATTATTATTTTTATACATTATATGTATTGTACTGTATACTTTACACTTTATTACGTAATATTATTATATAATATTACTTATTAACTTAATAAATTTAAAAAAGAAAATATCCATATGCATGGATAGACGCATTTTTACGAAAAAGAATTCCTCGCGAATTGCCTTATCATCACATGGCAGCGCTCCATTTCGCCGTAATTTTTGGTAAACAAATAAGCTTGAAAGGAGTGTAAAATGTAATTTTTAAAATAAAGATTTTTTAGGTAAAAAACTTACTAAAAGTGTAAAATTTGGACGTATTTAAAAGTTTATAGTGTAATTTAATTAATTTGAAGTGAAAAATGTGAATAAAGTGTGTTGAATGTGGTGAAATAGCCTCTTGAAATGTTCGAATTTTTGAACTTTAAGGTCGAATATCTCGTAAACTAAGCGTTTGCGGTACCTATAACCTTATATATATTTTTTAATCAGGAAGTACCTTCAAATCGACGCGCCAAAGAAATCGGAATTGTGCCTTGTTAATATACTTGCACATAATTTAATTAGCAATATAAAAACCGCTTGCCTCTGATTTGACATCTCTCAATACCACTGTCGTCTGGCAGGGCTATAACCAAACAAATAGAGAAATAAACGGACGCTGTTAGCCGATGAGTAACATATGCAGTTTTCGAAAATAGTTTGCAAATTAGAGCAAGGAAATATACAGTATTGGACAAAACTGAAGCACACCCTACTAAATAAACGTAAAATTTTGACGTTTTTCAATGAGTTGCTTATTAATTTGTGACATACAGTGATTACGTCTGCAAATCTATAACATCAACTCCGTAACTTCCCAACCATGTTTTGCAAGGCCTAAAGTTATGCATAATATCATTGTCCTGCTGGAACCACCACTATAGTGGGATATCTTTTTCAGCATATGGTAGTATTCCGTTTTTTAAAATGTCGGTGTAAACAAACCGGTCGTTTATTCCATTTAATATATGAATAGGTCCAGTCCCATGAACAGAGAACGATCTCCAGACCATAACATATTTAATGGTCGCAAAATAATACTTAGATTTGAGTCCATGTCTTTTCGGCCTTCTCACATATCTTATGCCATCCTAATCTTTCATATTATGTTTCGATTCGTCTGAGGATAAAATTCCTGAATGCTCCAATCGAGATGAGCTGTCGCAAATATGAGTTTGGCCTTTAAATTCTTTTGCTCAAGTAAAAAGCTTTATAGCTGGACGCCAACAGAAAAACCCGGCCTCAACAGCTCGTCTTCTAGTTGTTCGTGCATTAACTGGTAAAAAAAAGTATTTCTGTATTTCATTGCAAAAGACTGTGGGATAAATTTGGGTAACCTTTTTATCAATGAATCGTTTCTTTATCTAGTTTTCCGCTATCTTCCTCAGCTGTGCCGAGAAAGTTCATTGCTAGTTTGCTGGAATTTATTTATTAATCGGGGCCACCACTGATCTATTCACCGAATAATTTTAACTAATTTTATGTTGAGATAAACAGTTTGCCAATCACTTACTATTTTATTTGTAAAGTCGGCTGAATAAGTATTTTCGGGTAATTTTTATTCTTAAACTCTAAATTGCAACTGAACAGTTACGACGTCAAAAATCTCTTTTCAAAATATAATATCTCAATAATATTTGTAACGGTTTATTGTTAACGCCTTCAACGAACAACTTACTTTTCAGTAGCGTGGAACTATTTTTCCTAACAAATACTAGGAGGTAGTTTAGTTTTGTCCACTTTGCATTTGTGTTGTAATGATGAGTCCGTCAATGTTATGGAGATATTCTCGAGTTTTTTTCTGCTTGTAATAAGCACTGCTTCCGTTTTTTGTTCCGCGTGTTGGAGTTTCGAGCTATATAGCCAGTGCTTTATTTTAGGTATCGTCTCACTACATATCCTCTGATTTTGGTGGAGTTCTGTGGCTACTATGGTTACCGCTATATAATCGGCGTATTCGATAATCTGTACTTCTTTGGGCAGCGGGAGGCGTAGTATCCCATCATACAGGACAGTCCATAAGAGTGGACCCAGTACGGAACCTTGTGGCACACCACCAGTTACCGTGTATTCTTTTGGACCTTCGTCTGTATTGTAGAGCAACAGCCTTTCGGACAAATAGCTCTGTATGATACTCAGCAGGTACGTTGGAGTTTTTTTCGCCTGTAACGCACGCAGTACGTGGGGCCAGTGAGCTGAATTAAATGCATTTTTTACATCGAGAGATATGACCGCGCAGTATTCTTTATTGCCATACATCCATCTTTCTACTTCTATGGCATTTTCCGCGATACCTGTGAGCTTCTTAATTGCGTCAAGAGTTGAGCGTGTTATGCGGAAGCCGTACTGGTTATTTGATAAACTGCAGGCCTCCCCTTCTAGGTAGCTTTCTAGTCGAACACAGATAATCTACTCCAGCATTTTTCCCATTGTGTCGATCACGCATAGAGGGCGGTAAGACCTTGGTTCCCCTGCTGGTTTGTTTGCCTTCTGCAATAGCATTAGGCGTTGCCTTTTCCATATTTTGGGGAAGATCCCCTCTCTTAGGCATCGCGCAGAGCTCCACAAATTGTTTGGTTTTGGATTTGACTGCAATCTTCAGGACCTTGTTCGGGATTCCATCCAGGCCTGGTGCTTTTGAATTGCCAAACCGTTCAGCAGCTTGTAGCACTTCGAGATCACTTACTGGCGCTGCATTTGTGGGCTCTGCTTTTTCGAGAAGTATACTTTCACCTTCCTGGCTTTGCTTAGGGAATAGCATTTCTACCACATTTTTTAGCAAAGAAGGACAGGTCGGAGCTTGCCCCTTGCTCCGTCCGATCTTTCTGTCGCGTAACATATTGAAGCAAAAATTTTGCTCGCCTTTATCGGTTTTTTCAGGTCCCTGCGCTTCTTTTTGAAAATGTCTCTCAGTCTCAAAAAATCTATGCTGCCTATGCTACGTTGGAACCGGCGCCTCGCTTTGTGGCACTCGCTTCTCAGTAAAGCGATTTCATGATTCCACCAGTATACCGGCTTTCTTTGTGTTGTTTGTTTCCTTTTGACCATAGCCGCATCGCAGGCTTTGGATATGTGGTCTACCAGAAGTTTGGCCTGGATATCTACGTCATTATCTTCCTTCAGGTTATCGTCCAGAATAAATTGGAAGAGTTCCTCATCAAGTGTTTCAATCCTCCACCCTTTGGACTGTACTCTTTGGCGACAGGTGGTTTTGCGTAGTCCTTGCGTGGGTTTGCTGATTTTTATTAATATAGCCAGGTGATCACTCTGAGTATATATGTCACACACCCGCCCGTCCGTTGATCGAATTAACGTTCTGCTAGCAAAAGATACGTCAATAATAGAGCCACGCCCATTCTTTTCAAAAGTGTTTTTTGTCCCTGTATTCAGTTGGACAACGTCTAACACAGCAAAGGCTTTAAGCAGTGCCCTTCCTGTTGGGTTAGTGACTTTGCTTCCGCATTCTATGGCCCAGGTATTGAAGTCCCCCGCATTTATATTTGGTGTAGTTGTGGTTGCATCTTTCACCAGCTCGTCAAGTATTTTTTCATATTCGTCAAGTGGGATACTTGGCGGTATGTAGCAGCTGTAGAAGTAGACCCCATATATTTTCGCTCTTGCGTAGTAGGCCTTTCCAGTCAGTGGTTTGTGTTGGAACGTTTTGTCTCCACACGCTCATATTTCCACCTTTTATGTGGTATCTGAGATCCACTTGTCAGTCGTTTTATTTGTATATTGTTCACAGATTATTGCTACTTGCTATTTCGATACTATATTCATAAACCCTTAGCCGCCTCACAGTGGTTCAGGTTTATTTGCAGGATCTTCACCTGGTATTTTTACTGCACGCTGCTATGTAGATGGGACATTTTCGGCTCCCTATAGGATTTCACAAAATGACCCTTCTCTCCGCACTTACTCCTGTCTTCCAGGTTGCTGCACACCTTCGCATTCGTCCATATTCGAGGCACCTGAAACACTTCTTCAGTTGAGCCTTTTTTCCTAATCCTACAGATTGTCCAGCCGATCCTGATCTTTTGGGCTTGTAGTAAGTATCTTGCTTCTTAATAAGTATTAAAAATCGATCCTTTGCAATAAAGTTCACAACGTATCTCACGACCATTACCAGACATTTTTTACTTGAGATATAAGTGGTTTCGTCAATGATTATTGAAAACTTACAGTTCTTTAACGTTGAAACAAGCTCGGATGTTGTTTTGCTAGCAATTTCCTTGGTTATGTTTGTTGCTTTAGTTCTGGCAATTTGCAAACGTTTGGTCACTTCAGAGTCCGGGCAACATTCAGCTAACAGAGCAGATAAAACATCCATTMATAAAAACGGCAAGTTGTGCGTTACAAGAAACATGACGAGCGTAAATTCTACATATTGAACCTTTTTGCTCATCTGCTCTTTTTCGGTATCCAAAAATTTCTCCATCGATAATTGACTCTTTTTGGCTTCCATATTTTGTACATGAGAAAAACAACTGGCGTGTCTGCGAGACCATTTTTGTTTTCCAGCCACGGGAACTTTTGAAGCCACTCAATTCTGAACTTTCTCGTTCTTTTGCTCTTTTTACTAAATAAACAAAACATTTTTAATAAAATTCTGGGATTGGCAAAATTCTAAACACATACGGCTCATTGTTATTTCCTTGTTCTTCTTCTTCAGTAAAGTTTTCTTCATTTTCCTTTTGTTTATCAATCCGTGACTTTTTTACTATAAATCTGAAATATAAGATTTTCAATTATTCCTTCTTATAATTATTAACATTAAAATTAGCTTACC
>NW_017534635.1:45068-46951 GCF_001853355.1 Bactrocera latifrons
TTAAGTTGATGTTCTTACATTATAGTCGAAATGAATATGTGTTTTGTTTTGTCGATTATTTAGTTTAGGATCGGTTTCTCATAAGAGAAACCGGTGACAGTAGTCACCCATCATACCGACGTCCCAGAAACCTTAGTATCGATTCTCAATTAATTTCATTTGCTGGTGAAACCTTTCGCCATGCTCGTCACTTTCGTCTCCGAGATTTGCCGGAAAAAACTTAAATGTGAATGCAGAAAATGAATTTTTAAAGACATATTTATGCCTGGAGAAAAAAGAAAATGTAAATAAGTACATTATAAAATTGTATATAATTCAATATACCTCCTTTTATCTTTGCCTGGGAAATATTTGGGAAAAAATTTGCAAATAATTTAATGCTTTGCCTTTTTTGTCCAACGCCTTAACAAAATTTTTAATGAGGTCCAGCTTAATGTGCAATGGCGGAAGAATGATTTTTCTTCCAAGTGGGACGTATTTGATATTATCCACACCAATTGCAAATTCAACTCTTTCCGGCCAATCCTTAATGCAATAGTGGTTTTTACGAGCTCGGCTATCCCATGTGCAGAGAAAGCAGCAGTCTTTTGTATAGCCACTTTGTACACCGCATAACATTCCAACGGCTTTAAGATCGGCACATATTTTCCAATCATGCTCTTCATATTTGAAGAATTTTAACAATTTCTTCATTCTTCTTCTTCTTGAATGGCGTAGACACCGCTTACGCGATTATACCCGAGTTAACAACAGCGCGCCAGTCGTTTCTTCTTTTCGCTACGTGGCGCCAATTAGAATTTCAATTCCTCCATTACCTCGTATGTTTCCTTCGTGTTTACTGCATGCGCGATCGGGATCGAGGGCTTTTTGTTGCCATTATGCAGTAATACGACCTTCAAGCTCAGTTTATTGCTGTCTATGAACAATCGCCACTCCTCGGAATCAYATGGTTGACCAAACTCTTTGAATAATCCTGGAATGTCTTTGCAATAGCATACATTGTCTTCCTTCGTATAGTGTTTGTGAAATGGTTCGTGACGATTTCTATAATATGTCACCTTAACATGGGGTGACACGAATTGAAATTGTTGCATACGAGAGGCATGTAGCTCAGTTTTTTCCTTGCATAATTGCAAATCTCTAATCCAATCGTTAAGTTGTGCTTGTGATAGAACGTTTCTCTCATTTTCCATTAAAAATTCATTACAACTTGATTTCCCATATTCAGATGATCTTTCAGATACTGCTGTTGACAACGAAACTGGATACGCAACTTCAGCTGAATCTGGAACTGGCAATGAAACGGTAGGTACGTTAGCATTAATCACTTTTCTTGCTTTCCCAAAGCCAAGTACTTTTGTCATACAAATATAACAATATTCGGAGTGACATGTAAGTTCTCGCCATATCATTGATACATTAACCGTGCGATTCTGTACTGTGATACAGTATCAAGTCTCTAAATTTGACAGAGACAATTTTTGAGACTTGAGACGATTTTGCTATTCTGTAAGTGATGGTCACAAACTCTATTACATTTTATTATTCAGAGATGTTTTTATACTTGAATGAAAATAAATATGTCGATAACAAATATTAAATTTTCTATAACAAAGTCAAAAAACATAATTATCAATAAAAATAAAAATATATGCTGGCTTTGTTTCATAATACTAACGAAATTTAAGTAAAATTTATTTATTTTTAACCTTTTCGTGTTTGAGTTGCTTACAAAATATAAAAAAACGAYAATCGATTAATATTTATGGTGATCTCTATTCAGTATGTTCAAAATGGCAGACAAGAGTTCTTTTTGGTTTTGTGACTTGCTAACTACCAGGTCTCAAATTTGAGGCAATATTTTGAGACTAAAGCTAGGGACT
>NW_017534636.1:0-8725 GCF_001853355.1 Bactrocera latifrons
ATCCCGGTTCCCTTCCGCAGTTACTCGCCTATATATATATATTTAACGTTTTTAAAACCGGCTGTTATCCATTTTTGATCATTTTATATATACATATATGGTATATAATATATATTTAATGTTTTAAACTAATTTTGTAACAACCATTTCTGAGTGCATTTTGCATCAAATAAAACCCTTATAACGATTATATTGAATCTTGTGCATTTTTCTTTTTAACAAAAAGTGTGAGTGACCTAAAAGGTGAGTTTTCATACAAACAATACCACCTGAACCACTGAAGTCATTACTTTTACACGAACCTCTATCAAAGCATTTCTTGCAGAATATTCAAAAGTATAACAGTGTGTTTCAAATGACTTCATTTGGTGCAAACAGAATTGATGAACAGGGATTTAATCCAAATTTTAAGGTATTTATTTTCTTCTGTCACACACATCACATACAAACCTACATAACCATAGATGGGCAAAATCAGTTGAGGCTAATGCATACAACTTAAAAGATTTTTTTCATTTGCAGTGTACCTATGTATATGTAGATATGTATGTAGAATAATTCTGTTAGTTTGAGTCACATCTTGCAAGTTAAATTTAATCTACTTTCCGTTATCCAAACAACATATAAATTGGCATATGTATGAAAGTCAGGTGACAATACTGTTTGATTACGGCGATTGAAAGTAGGGTACTCTTAAACTTCAAAATATGTTAAATAAACTACTACTACTAATAAAACTTATTTTAAACATGTTCGCTTATGTTCAATATTACAGGTTCAAGGACAAATTCACCACCGTGCAGGAGCATTGTTGCCATCAGTTGCTGGCGAATACAAATATCTTCAGATTTATTTCCTTGGAAATTCTGAAACTGAAATAAATCAGCGCTGTGGCATTAATCGAGCAACTAGGTGCGAGATTATTGTGCAACTGCAACAACTATTACATGAACATAACTTTTTGATTAAATTACTTAAAACAGCCTTAGAAATGATGCCATAAGATGATCATAAAATAGTAATCAGAGCAGACAAAAGACCTGCAGGTGAACATGAAAGACGCTTCAATGCACCTGTGTTAAACGAAGTTGCTATTGTGGTTGTTGGAGAGAATATGGACTCTCGAGACATTGTAATTCAACGGCGTGATGGTGGCAACCTTCAGCGTATTAGTGAAACACATCGTTCGTATGATGCATTACCATACCCTCTACTATTTTGTAGAGGAGAGGATGGATATCATTTCTTAATCAAGATGATTAATCCAGCGACTGGTATGTATCAACGCAATAACAAATACATGGAAGTTTACTAAAAAAATATCTCATATTAATAACTGAATGAATGTTTCAACATATGGTAGCTCATGGCAGAAATAACACTCTATTGACAATAAAAATAAGGTTTCCTAAGCAAAGTAAATTATTATGTTACAGGTCAAGAAACAAATAAAAAGGTCAGCTCAATGATGATTTTATGCATACCGTTTCATGATTCGTCTGATCGAGGATAACCACATTTTGAAGAGCCGCCGATTATTTCATCAGTTTGCTGTTGATATGTATGTTAAAGTTGAAACGGAACGTCTGACATATATACGATTAAACCAAACAAAATTACGTTCAGAAGAATACATTCATTTGCGCGACGCCATGAACAGAGATGGAAATGGAAATAATATCGGTCGACTTACGATTTTACCAGCAACGTATACAGGAAGCCCGAGACACATGCACGAATACGCGCAAAATGCTATGACCTACGGGCGCCAATACGGTCGAAAAGATTTATTTATTACTTTCACGTACAACCCTAAATGGATCGAAATAACAAATCAGTTATTACACAGTCAGTCATCCAGCGATCGTCACGACATAACAGCAAGAGTGTTCAACCAGAAACTCAAAGCGCTCATGGACTTCATTGTAAGATGCCATGTCTTCGGAGACGTACGATGTTGGATGTACTATGCAGAATGGCAGAAGAGAGGACTACCTCATGCGCATATTCTCCTGTGGATGGTCGAAAAAATAAGACCAGATGAAATAGACTTAATCATTTGTGCAGAAATTCCTGATCCCGAAGTAGATGGACCGTGTGGCGAACACAACCATGAATCACCGTGTATGATCGACAACAAATGCTCGAAACGTTATCCGCGTGCTTTATGGGCAGATACAATTACAGGCAATGATGGTTACCCTCTGTATCGTCGCCGCTCTGTAGAAGATAACGCCAGAACAATAACGTTGTAACTAAAAAATAAGGATGTGGTAGTTAACAACAGATGGGTTGTTCCATATTCACCGCTGCTCTACAAAACCTTTAAAGCGCATTGCAATGTACGTCACCAAAGGAAACGACATGGCTGTGTTTGGTATTGCAGCTTCTAATAACGATGAAGTTTCACAATATCAAATGGGAAGATGTATTAGTAGCAATGAAGCGGTTTGGAGAATCTTTTCCTTTTCTATACACGAACGTCATCCCACCGTAGTCCACTTAGCTGTTCACCTGGAAAATGGACAGAGAGTATATTTCACAACAGAAAACGTAGCGCAAAGCTCATAAGTTTTTTCGAGACATGCGCAAGTGATCCATTTGCAAAAACATTGTTTTACTCGGAAATGCCAAAATATTTTATATAGAATGCATCATCCAAAAAGTTCCAACGTAGAAAACAAGGACAGCCTGTACCTAGGTACGCAAATGTATATTCAATCGTTGCTTCAGGGCGCATTTACACAGTTCATCCGAGAAATTACGAATGTTTTTACCTGCGTTTATTATTAGTTAATGTTCGCGGACCAACTTCATTTAAATTTCTATAAACCGTTAATGGTGAATTCCGCACAACAATCCCGATCATGCAATTTGCACGGAAAAATACAATAAAGTATTAATGACCTTAGAGTATTTGTGCGAGTTGATATCCGGTAAGTAAGTCTATAAGTCACTCATAATTCAAGTCCTGCTATATGGTGCAGAGGCTTGGACGATGACAACAACTGATGAGTCGACGTTGCGAGTTTTCGAGAGAAAAGTTCTGCGAAAGATTTATGGTCCNATAATAATCCATTTGCAAAAACATTTTTTTACTCGGAAATGCCAAAATATTTTGCCAACGTAGGAAACAAAGACAGCCTGTACCGGGGTACGAAAATGTATATTCAACCGATGCTTTAGGGCGCATTTACACAGTTCATCCGAGAAATGACGAATGTTTTTACCTGCTTTTGATATTAGTTAATGTTCGTGGACCAACTTCATTTAAATTTCTACAAACCGTCAATGGAGAATTGTGCACAACATATCGAGAAGCCTGTCCACGTTTACATTTATTGGAGGATGATATTCATTGGGATCATAACCTCGCTGATGCTGTTATTTCATCTACTTCTCATCAGATTCGATCACTTTTTGCTATCATAATTTCAGCATGCTTTCCATCGAGTCCACAAAACTTGTGGAACAAGTACAAAGACAATATGGCTGAAGACATTTTACATCAAATACGCGTAACAACGGCAAATCCCAATCTTGCAATTTGCACGGAAATACACAATAAGGTATTAATAACTTTAGAGGATTTGTGCGTGATGATATCCGGTAAGATGTTGCACGAATTAGGAATGCCGGCGCCTAATCGCCCTATGCACGATGCACTCAATCGTGAATTTGAACGAGAACAACAATACGATAGAAATGCTTTAAGTCAATCCGTACAAAATAAAATCCCACTTTTAAATCTGCAACAAAAAACAGCTTACGATATAATAATGAAATCAGTAAATGACGGCAATGGCGAATTAGTTTTCCTCGATGGTGGAACTGGTAAAACATTTTTAATTTCATTAATTTGAGATACGATTTGGGCACACAGTCAAATAGTACTAGCAGTAGTATCATCTGGGATAGCTGCTACATTATTAGAAGGTGGACGAACCGCACATTCTGCCATTGAATTTGTAAACAATAGATCAACCAACATGCAATATAACCAAAACATCTGCAATGACAAAAGTGCTACAAAATTGTAGATTAATAATCGATAGAACATTAAGAGACTTGCGTGGCAATCAAAAACTCTTCGGAGGTGCGATGATTCTACTGGCTGGAGATTTTCGCCAAACGCTTCCAGTAATTCCCAGATCAACAGCTGCTGATGAAATAAATGCTTGCTTGAAAACATCAGTTTTGTGGAAATACGTAAAAAATATCAAATTAACAACGAATATGCGAGTGGTGTTACAACATGACGTATCGGCAGAAATCTTTTCGAAGGCATTATTAGACATAGGAAATGGGAAAATTCAAGCTGACACTAACACTGGCCTTGTTTCGTTTCCCCCAAATTTTTGTCATTTTACAACGTCAAAGGAAGAATTAATTTCAAAAGTTTTCCCAAGTATAAATGTAAACTACAAAAACCATGCTTGGTTGAGCGAACGAGCCATTTTAGCAGCGAAAAATAAGGATGTAGATGATTTGAATATAAAAACTCAAAGTCAAATTGATGGACAAGTGCATTCATTTAAATCAATCGATTCTATTACCGATCCAAATGAAGTTGTCAATTATCCAACTGAATTCCTAAATTCTTTGGATTTGCCTGGATTACCGCCTCACAATTTACAGCTCAACGTTGGCTCTGTAATAATTATGCTACAAAATCTCAATCAGGAAAAATTGTGCAACGGAACAAGACTAGCCATTAAAACAAAATATGAACAATTTGATTGAAGCGACTATAATCATAGGAAAGTTTAAAGGCGAGGTTTGCTTATTCCATAAATAGCACTGATGCCAACAGACTTTCCTTTCGAATTTAAGCGTGTCCAGTTTCCAGTGCGCCTTGCATTTGCAATGACGATTAATAAATCCAAAGGTCAATCATTAGAAGCGTGTGGAATAAACCTTGAATTGCCGTGTTTTTCGCATGGGCAGTTGTACGTCGCATGCTCGAGAGTCGGCAAATCGTCGGCACTATATATTTTTGCTCCAGAAGAAAAAACTAAAAACATTGTTCACTACAAGGCATTTCAATTGAATAAAAAACGTTTTATTTTCTCCATTTCATGCGAAGCTGAGGTAATCATTAATTTTGAAACATTAACTTTAGGGTTTTCGAAAACACATATTTACATAATAAATTTACGGCGGTACGAAGTTTGCCGGGTCAGCTAGTTTTTGATATTCTTCCTTTGGGAAGCAATTGCTCGATGTATCTCGCATGTGCATTTGTCTAACGGCGGGCAGGATGCAGGTCGCAATTTCTATCGAAAACAGAGAATTCAAAAACAATCATATTTTTTAATAATTTATCTTCTAGTTAAAATAAAAAAATTCCGAAAAAGTGCAAAATTTCAAAATTTTTTTTTTGTAAATTGAAAAAAAAAAGTAGTTTTGGACCAAAAAAATTTGTTCAAACTTGACTTTTCTTATTTTTTTTAGTGTACATATAATATTTCCAATTGAAACTTTTGGGACATACATATTCTTTGATTATTTTTAAAGAGATTTAAGCAAAACAAAAAAAAAATCGATTTTTTGAAGCTTTTAAAGGATGCTACCCCTTTAATAAAGATTTCGTATCAGAATTGGTTGATCTTATAAAAAATTAATTAGCAATTTGGCAAACGAAAAGTGATAAATAAAATTGAGAAAACTAAAAGTTGGAATAACTTATTAACGAAAAACAAAGGAATAGATAAAAGTGCTACATTAGGAATAAATTCCAAGAAATGTTCCGCTTGCCTATGGTACATATTGACTGTGTGAAGAACGAAGCAAAAATGGATTTGTGTGGTGTATGGGCGAAACGAATTCCCTCAGATCGAACACACATGTGTGTCGTGTATGGGCCCTATGGGTTTGGGCAATTGATTACAAATGCAAATTTTCTCTTGAAAACAACCCAAACCAGGCAACATAAATTATATGCAAACACCCCATGTGGTGTGCTGTACATACACATATATTTAATTAGATAAGTAAGGTTTCAAAAATTGTATATAAGACTTACAAATTTAAAAATAAAATTAGAATGAAATATTTCTCAGCTTGAATAAGGTATTTGTTTCCCCTCCAAACAGTGGTAAGGATTTAAAAAATCTTATTTAAATCTTAACCTTTGATCATACAAATCAAACAGTTTGATTCTACAAGTCAAACAATGAATATTTATATAGAAGGGAGTAGGAGATATTTTTTAGCCTAACAATACTGCGAAACAAACCGTTTGCAACAACATTTTGACAAACCATGGCACAGTTCTAAATTTAGAGACCACATTTTCTATGTTAGCTTTTGCGTATGCGGATAGAAGGCCAACTCACGTAATTAACCAGGAAAGGAGCACACCCAGAGAAGGATCGCCATCCATAATAGATTATTACAATGAAGTCATAACATTGACATTTCAATTAATAAAACTACAAAGGCGCACGGAACAAATTCCGAAATAACAATACAATTAAACATTAAGAATCGAGAAACCGCGCTTAGAACATTCATAACTGGTTTAAATTATCCTTTAAACCAAATACTTTTTACATTAACCGATTTGCGTATCTTGCTAAAGCGCAAAACTTCGATCAAATCACATGAGCTCACAATTCGCTTTATATTTCTCTAAAAAATAATCAAGATATTGATTCTCGAAAACAACATCAATTTAATCGAAATAAAAAAAAAAAGTTTAGGTAACCGCAACGGATCACTAATTGAAATCAAAAATATACCAGTCGTCCAGAACAAATGGACGTGGATCAATCAATTCAAATAATAAATGACCACAATCCTATGCAAGCAAACGAAGCACATTTTAAAAATATTAATTTATTGGGCGTAAAAGAACGTTTATATGAAATTGATAACCTAGAGGAAAGCGTAGCCACAACATATTTTCTAAATTGGCAATTAATTTATGGAGATAATAAAATAGAAAATATACATTTTCTCAATAATTTGAATGAATATGAATATTTGAGAGTACAATTTAGACTGAAAAATACTACAAGTATATTCCAGAGAGCAATGAACAATAGGGTGGGTCGATTCCGGACTTTTTTCGACTCGGGATTTCTAATAGTGCGGAAAAGTTGACTTAGTACTTCCTCATTCCAATGCAACTTTTTGTTTTGAGATCGGATTGCATCTTCAACCATAACTCCGGCTTTGAAATTTCGGAAATTCGCCTAAAATCGTGAAATTGTCTACCTAGCGCCTGAAATACGCATCTTATGGCAAAATGTATCAAACAAAAGTTATTTGTCACGTCATTTGCTACCGAAGTGGTATATGTGATCATGACCGTAGGACGAACCGTTCCGAGATACGAGCGAAAATGCGACGCGTCACAGCGCAAGGTGAAAATTGTTGCAGCTCTCAGCTAATCTGTATTGGTCACCCAGAACCCACCGCGTGGAGGTGGCTGCTCTTCGGGTTCCTCCCGCGCCCAACCCAACCAACCAACCACATGTAAGGCTTGTTTTAGTCTGAATCTGTGTCAAATTTATTGATAAAATCAGATTTTGTACTAAACTTTGGCACTTGTTGCCTAGATTTCAGTGTAGAGCGTATAAAAGGATCACGAAATTGGGGGCCAATAATTTTACAAGATGCCTCTGTCACCAGTTTGACGGTTCTCTCGACTGCCATGGTGTGAGAGGGGAATTCACTAAATTTCCATACCTCTGCAGTGCCCGATAGCCTTTTTATGAGTTCTTCGTTAGAAACTGAACAAAGAACTGCTGGAACAGTCTTTCAGTTAATCATATCGTAATAATTATTAGCTTTGAAATTCAGCTTTGGCACTTTATTACATCTAACCCTTCCATTTACAGTGTCAGACTCTGCTTCTTTGGCTGCCAGAAGACGGTCAATTATCGGTCATCATACTAAGGAGAATGTTTTCTGGAAGAGCATTCTGTTGAATGGATGAATCCACAACCTTGCGCAGTTTAGCAGATAAGTATCTCGACCTCTGAATTGCAGCATAGAGATGGCGCGAGCCATCTTTGATTGAACTGTTGAATCTTATTGAGAACCTCAAAGGTGAGTAAACTGTAAGTATGTGCTTGACCAAAATTTTAATTTCCTTTGTTGGTTTGCCAGTAGAAATGTATAATCTCAGAATTTTATTTACACAGGTGAGCCAGCGAGATTTGCACATGTTACCTGGATGCATCGACGCTAAATCTGAGGAACATTGACCGGAAGTAACAGCTTCTGATATTTTATAGAGATAAGCTTTGTCTGTGCTAAGTTGGGTCGGATTAATAATCTCAGAAGGTAATTGGCAGGATGGAAAACTTTCAAATTTGACAACAGCCAACTTCTCACAATCAGGGAGCAGTTTATCTATGTCGCCAGAGAATGTATTTGGACTCTTTGAGACATCATCTATGTGTTCAAAAAGAGCACGAAATGGAAGTTCGTTGAARTGTAGAAGACAAACAACCCACTGTAATGGCCTACCTATTATTTCTTTTAGTTTCCGAATGATTCCACCTTTCCAACCTCTGTTCGTGTTGGTGCCATCAGCACCGACAACTTCTAGATGTTCCACATCAACTGAATTGTCTTGTAAATGTTGCCATATAGCTTGCGTCTCATCCTCAGCCGCTCCCGGAAGGAGAGGTGACGTGGCCAAAATAATGACAACCAGGTTCCGCTATAAGAGAAATATATTCCTCTTTGACAGTGTCGCGGTAGTACTTTT
>NW_017534636.1:9510-16982 GCF_001853355.1 Bactrocera latifrons
TTGTTTTATACATTTTGCCATGAGATGCGTATTTCAGGCGTTAGGTAGACAATTTCACGATTTTAGGCGAATTTCCGAAATTTCAAGGCCGGAGTTGGGGWTGMASATGCAATCCGATCTCAAAACAAAAAGTTGCATTGGAATCAGGAAGTACTGAGGCAACTTTTCCGCACTATTAGAAATCCCTTATCGAAAAAAGTCCGGAATCGACCCACCCTAGTGCACAATATACACATTAATGTGTCGAAAAGTTTGCTCACGTCTATACCGACGATATTATATAATATATACATAGTATACTCAAAAACATAAAAAGAGCATAGATTATATTTCATTTAATATATGTGACCTGGTCTACGAAAAGGGTGCGAAAACTAGTTTATGACTTTTCGGAATCTATCATGTGAAAAAGCATGTAATCTTCCATCCGTATCAACTAAGACTTTTTGACACCTGAGCCCCCTTTGATTGAAAGTTTCGAAGCTATATTTTATGATTTTTTGCTTACAAAAATATTGAAAAATAACGGAGTTATATGCTGTTTTCGGAGGTACCAAAAAAGTGCCCCACCTGCTGACATGATTACGGCTGAATGAGTAGCTGAAACAAAAAAATTCAAGAAGTTTATTAAGCTTAAAGACATTTCCCATATAGTGGCGTACTATCTTTGAAAAATATCGAAAAATAACAACATGGCGTAATTTTGAAAAAAAAAATCTTTTTTTTTTAGGAAAAAATTGTCGTTTTTTTCATGCGATTTTCATTCACAATTTTTAACCAATCAAAAAGATAATTTGAAGTCGATCGGTAAATTCTCGTTGAATTATGATGTTAGCAAAAATGCCATTTCGAGAAAAACGCGTTTAAAGTTTCACTTATATATTATATGTTAGTACCTCCGATAGGTCGCTATTTAGAAAGCTGCCATATAAAAACTATTAAAGACTTTGTCGATTTCACAGGATACTTGTGGAAATATAAACTATCGAAAAAGAAAAAAAGCTAACTTTTTGAAAGTGTCACACTGGTAGAGCCCCTTAAAAAATTTATTGCAGAAAGAAGTTTGAATAAAGAACTTCAAAGTCAAACGTTAACTCTTAGCGTACAGATCAAAACGAAGTGTTTTTCTGTACATTTGGTCCTTCGAGCTACTTTTTGAAAAAGAATCGAGCTTAAGTGCAAGTACTATAAGAGTCTTAAAAGAAAAAGACTTAGCAAATTAAAAATAAATGTAAACCGGAATAGCAAAGGCTATCCGCATTTATAAAATTACCTTCGGTAAAGGTTAAATCGGAAAAGTTTTAAAAGCATCAATCTGGCTGTGTTGGAGAAGCAGAAAATTTTCAGCGGAAAGATAAGAAACGCTTCATGTCTAGAATATATTGATCATATTCAGACTATTATGACAGAGTGTACAACCAATCATAATAAAATAATGGCTAAGAAAAGTCAAGAAGCAGAAGGATATATTGCGAAGAATTACAACGAGCATGTAATGCAAAGAATGAAAAATTCTATTCAGAATTTAATAATTCAAAGTACTGCCAAAGTAGTGAGAAGCAAGTGGCAAATAGAACCTATGCCACAAGATATTCAGGTCGAGCCACCTGAAGTTGCTTCTGGCGTTGATAGAAAATATCAACGTCGAGACAAAAACCTCAAAAATAAACTTTATGAAATTCATGTGAATTTTATTCTTTCAAGCAAGTGAGAGAATTCAAAATCAAGCTTGAAACTCAAAATATCTAATTAGGAGTAACAACTGAAGAAGAACAAATAGAGGAATTTCGGCAAGATTATAAAATTATCCTTGCAATAATAACGGAGAAATTAAACAATTATAATACAACACACACAATGTGTTCTAATGTCAAACTGCAGAAAATTAAAATTCCGATATTTTATGGTGAAATTAAGCTATGGTCGTCCTTTCGCGATCTTTTTAAAAGTTTGTCGCATGATTCGAAGCACTTTGCTGAAGTGGAAAAGATGTTTTGATTGAAAACATCATAAGGTGGAGAAGCTGGTAGATTAATTTAACATTTACCAGTAATAGAAACAAATTATGAAGCCGCTTGGCATTTCTCAAGGAAAGATAGTAGAATAGAAAGCTACAGTTTACAGCATAAGTTAACAGACTATTTGATCAACCGACAGCAAATGGAGAAAGTGCAGCAAACATGAAGCAGCTCTTGGATACCACAAAAGAATGTATTTATATTTTAAACGGACTAAATTTGAGTTTAAATGACGAACAAGCCATCATAGCTCGGATAGTGGTTCGAAAACTAGACAAAGAAAGTCTACGTTTATACGAGCAAAACGTAAAAAAAGTAGGAATATACAAAGCCTAGATGATGTCTTCCGTTTTCTAGAGCAGCAATATTAAGCTCCAGAAGCAATATGAGACACAAAAAAATTGTGCATACTGCAAGGTTCCTGGACATCAAGTTTGTGAATGCAGAAAGTTCCAGACATTGACTACGATGAATCTAAGGAAATTCATAACAAACAATAAGCTATGCTACATTTGCCTTGGTCACGTTTATGACGGTAAATGTAACAATAAGACGAAGTGCAATAAGTGTGAAAGAAATCATAATAATTCATTGCATTTCAATGAATTCCAAAAAGGAAAAGGAGGAAGTGATGAGAATATCACAAAAACGTCTCCCACAATGATGACGAAACATTCGGAAACAGCAAAGATCAGAGTGAAGGCAGCAAATGGAGAGTACGTGACACTGTGAGCTCTAATCGATCAAGGATCCCAAAAGACTACTATTTCCGACGAAACAGCTCAGCTGAAATACTTCATTTATCAAAAAAAGAGAAGTACTGACTACAAGGCTTAGGCAATACCACAGTGGCAGTATCCAAATTTAAAATTGAAATAAAGCAAGATTACTTTGCAACGAAGCATACAATGTCGAAGCACTAATTTGGCCGAAATTAGCGAGTGCCCAACCAGACAAAACGTTTAAATAGGATGTAGAACAACTGAAAAACTAAACTTTAGCTGATCCCAATTTCAACAAATTTAATCGAAGCGATATCGTCATTGGAAGTGACATACATATATGCCGATATACTAGAGAATGTATAATTAAAAAGAAACGAATGCTAGATCAAACTACGAAATTGGGCTGGATATTGTCGGGAATTTTACAACAACCGAGAAAAATCAATAAAATTTTAACAGCAGATTATGATGAATGTTTACAAATTTATTAAAAAAAAAAACATTGAGATATGCAAATAATCGATTTGTCGTCAATCTACTTTTTAAACAAGAAAAAGAATTGGGAGATTCTCGCAAACAAGCTATAGTGAGGTTTCTTAATATTGAGAAAAGGTTCGCTACGGATGACGAGTTAAGACAACAATATGTGCAATTTATGAGAGAATATTTAGAAATGGGTCACATTGAAAACGCAAGTGAAAATAGATACGGAAAATACTATTTGCCACATTAAGCAGTGATTCGAGAAATAGTCTAACGACTAAAGTACTAGTAGTTTTCGATGCGTTTGCAAAAACTACAAATGGTGGTAGTTTAAGTGACATTCTCTTCATAGGACCGAGACTCCAAAAGAATATATTTGACATTATAATCAAATGGAGACTTTGGCCAGTGATATTGAAAAGATGTTTCGACAAATTAAAATAACAGATAGTGATCAAGATTACCAACGTATATTGTGGAGAGCAACAAAAGGAGAGTCGATAGAAGAATAAATACTACAAGCAGTTACATATGGGACAGCATCAGCTCCTTTCTTGCCAACGAGAACTTTACAAGAAATTGCCAAATTATGCGAACCCCACAACTATTTGCTTTTAAGAATCATTAAAAACGACTTCTACATGGACAATTTAATGACGGGAGCAGATTCAATAGATGAATGTAAGGCCCCTCAGTATAAAATATACACAACAACCAAAAAAAATGTGGATTTAAGGAGTGGATGTCAACCAACAGTGAAATTCTACCAACAATTCCAATAAATACAAATAGCAGAAGACGAAAGAATAAAGTATTGGGTATTCAATGGGATCCTACCAAAGACACATTTGGATTTAATACGAATTTTTCAACGTAAAAGCGTGTTAAAAAATTTCGAAACCAATGGGATGACTTTCACCAATAACCGTTATAGCAAAGTTGTTTATACAGAATCTTTGGTTGATGAAACTCAACAGGGACGAGTTACTTGAGGAGAACTTAGCAAAAGAATGGCAAGAGTTATGCACCATATAAAAGAGATAAAACAAATAAAATAGATGGTTCGAAACTAAAAGCAACTTTAAATTTGAACTACATGGATTCCCAGATGCTTCTGATAAAGCTTATGCAGCAGTTGTATATGCTAAAGTTGGATCAATTATAATAATTGTTTCCGGTAAAACTAAAGTGAATCCAATTAAAAATAAGAAAACRTTACCAAAACTGGAACTATGCGCGGCTCACCTACTTGCTAAATTGTTGCAAAGGATAAAAACAGTTATCAACAGAGAAGTAAAAATATTTGCTTCAACTCAACTATAACGTTAGCATGAGTAAATAATTCCCAAAGTAATTTATCAGAACAAGAGTATAAGAAATCAAATTACTTGCTTCCGCTGCGAAATGGCAGCACGTTGGAACAAAGGACAATCCAGAGGGGTACTGGCGAATAAACTAATAGAACACGATCTATGGTGGAAGGGTCCAAAATGGTTGCGAGAAGAGGAACATCACTGGGCAATGAAGATTATTCAAATTGATGCAACGTATGTGACAGCCTCAAAGGAATTACGTTTCTTTGATAAGGTAAAATATGCTAGTTTAAGCAAATTAATAAGGGTAGTAGCTTAGATTGTGCGATTTTTAAAAAGAATAAGAGAACAAAAATGTCCCGAATACTTAGTAAAATCAGAAATGAAAGAAGCTGAAGAGATGTTAATGAGATATCAGCGAGAATTACAATTTGGAGAAGAAATTCAGAGTACGAAATCAAAAAATAAATTAGTCATGAAAGTAGCATTGCGGGCTTAAATCCAATTTTGGATAATAATGAGTTCCTTCGAGAAATAGGTAGATTGGGTAATGCAAATAAGTCAGATTTGTCATCATTAATAATCTAAAATTACGCCAATTAAGAAGAAGAAGTATAATTTAAAATAAATAAAATAAAATAACATTGAATGGAGGAAACAAGTAGAATTAATGAATTAAAAGATATTTATAAACCGATTACTGCTAAAGGTTTAATTGTTGATTCACGGCTAGTTATAAACATAAAAATTCCCTTGATACGAGTATCGTATGAACCGTCAAACGTACATAAATTAAATCCACTTCCAATAAAATACAAAAGGAATATGATCATTCCAGAAATAAGAGCAGGATATTTAAGATATACACTTATTAACCAAGTATACCTAGAGGAATGTTCTACTAACTCGGAGAATCGTTACCTTGGAAATCAGCGTCGGATAATTCATGTGAAGTAGCAGTTTTAAACAGTTAGAAAATGAAGCATGTTGTTTGATTTGTATCATCAAACATTGAACTCAAAAAAGAATCTTTAAGTTCTTAGTTCAATACATGTGTTTAATGTTATCTCATATCTAAATTTATGACTTGTGTCCCCATACATTTTTATTTTTATTGAATGCGCATTGCATGTACATAAAAGCATGTGGCTCTTTATGTACATACATATGTGTTGTGTTTACGTTGAATATATAAATAGATATTTATTTTTAATAGTATTTCGGCTTTGCTGATCCTAAATAAGTATGTAAGTATGTTCAATGATATTTGAACTCAAATGATTTCAAAGCTTCTAAAAATGAAAACGTTTCGATAAAATTATTTTCTCAGAATCGTTGGCTTTACAAATAATTTAGCAAACCAATGATATATGATATATAATAGTATCTAGAATGTGATAACAATCAACAAATGCATATGGAAATCCCTAATCAAGGCATTATGACAATAAGAAGAAGATGTACAGAACGACATGAAGGAGTAACTTTAACAGCATCTCATCACGTACAATCCGAACTTAAAAAAGAATTGCTATTCTCTTCTTGAGTTAAAGATCCCAGAACTATAAATAAAACCTTTTGATTCAACATGAAAAAACAATACCAAAGATATCGTACATCTTAAACAACAAAAGAACCCCAAAACAGAAAATATAAAATTAAAAGGTATACATTTTCACAACGTAAGTGGTCACGTTTCGCTAACACTACTTTTGATAATAGCATATATTATGCACACTAAGCATATATTATATATAAGATCAAAATGTGTATCAAGAATGTAAATGTTCCATTTGAACATTCAGTTAAAACATAATACGCAGGTAAATTTAAAATACAAGTTTTTCCACTGGCAGAACGTTCATAAATATATGAAGATGAAAGTTTTATTACATTAAGATTGAAACAAGTACATTAATACGTAAAAATACACTAAATGTCAAGTGCAATGGTAAACAAGAAAATTGTAAAATAAAGCTTGCTAATAAAAATGTGAAAAGTATTGCCTATCAAAATCAAATCATTAATTAGAGTATACATAAAACTAATATTCTTCTTCTCTTCTTCTTGATCGGCGTAGACACCGCTTATGTGATTGTAGCCGAGTGAACAACAGCTCGCCAGTCGTTTCTTCTTTTCGCTACGTGGCGCCAATTGGATTTTCCAAGCGTAGCCAGGTCCTTTTCCACCTGTTCCTTCCAAAGCAGTGGAAGTTTTCTTTTTCCTCTGCTTCTTGTTTTCGTGCATTCGGAGCCTAGCCGCTGTCTTTTAATTCGCTGAACTATGTCAATGTCGTCATATATCTCATCGTTCCATCGAGTGCGATAGTCGCCGTGGCCAACGCGTAAAGGACCATAAATCTTTCGCAGAACTTTTCTCTCGAACACTCGCAACGTCGACTCATCAGTTGTTGTCATCGTCCAGGCCTCTGCACCATATAGCAGGACGGGAATCATGAGTGACTTAAAGAGTTTGGTTTTTGTTCGTCGAGAGAGGACTTTGCTTCTCAATTGCCTACTCAGTCCGAAGTAGCTCCTGTTGGCAAGAGTTATTCTGCATTGAATTTCTAGGCCGACATTGTTGGTGGTGTTTACGCTGGTTCCAAGATAGACGAAGTTATCTACGACTTCAAAGTTATGACTGTCAACAGTGAAGTGAGAGCCTAGTCGCGAGTGCAACGACTGTTTGTTTGATGACAGGAGATATTTCGTCTTGCCCTCGTTCACTGCCAGACCCATTGTGTTGTTTCCTTGTTCATTCTGGAGAAAGCAGAACTAACGGAGCGGGTGTTGAGGCCGATGGTATCAATATCAGTAGCTGTACACTCTTATAGAAGATGGTACCATCTCTATTTAGTTCTGCAGCTCGAACTATTTTCTCCAGAAGCAGGTTGAAAAAGTCGCACGATAAGGAATCGCCTTGTCTGAAACCTC
>NW_017534636.1:18787-31867 GCF_001853355.1 Bactrocera latifrons
GGAATGTTTCGCCTTCTCACTTTAGCTCACCTTCAAACGGATGTTCTTAGGCTACCCAGAGGATACTTGGTCAAGGACCGGAAGTCGTAAGCTGCTTGAGTCATATGTAACAGAATCGTTTCTGGCCACTCCCAAGTGAATGGCGATCAGAAAACTTTCCTCACTTGCGTGAACTTCTACACATGACTCCATCCGTCTAAAAATATTACAATTTTTTTTTTGTTGATATACTTGCACATATTTTAATTAATAAACGCAAAGGAGGCGGCAGACTTCAAGCGACAACTGTCAAAAATAGCAAAAATCGGCCATTTTTGAGCAGTATTGCCTACTCAAATTTGGTAAATTCAGCTAAATACCCGAAATTCGTGCTTGGATTAAAATGGGTCAAATGCGCAAGTTAATTTAAATTAAGCCCGCTAATGCAACTTAGCGCTGTCGTCTGTCAAGGCTATTAGATTATGGGCGAAGGACGCAAATGCATTCGTAACAAACCAAACGTGGTATTTAGAATAAAAATATGGCGGCTTAACTGAAGAGTTAATAAAAAGGTCTATTATAATTTGAAGCATTGCACAGAGCAGTGCAATATCTAAACGGTAACGATGAAGTATATATATTTCAAACTGTTCTTTCTTAAAAAATAATAAAAGTGCTAAATATTGGGAATTGGTAAATAGAACTGCAACCAAATGCACAGTGCAATGAATTAAAACTGGCTCAGTAGTCATTCGATTAATAGTATACCACGGGCATCCCAAAAGACTGATGTCATAACCTTGACAGCCGATTTTTCGTCTTGCCACGCAAGAGAATCGTTTCATAATATGCAGTCCACTAGGTGGACTGGCGACTCGACTCGATTGATTTCATAGGTGCACAGCCCAAATTCAACAGTATTTCCCCCCAAAAACCAATGCTTTCTTAACGCACGAAATGCTTTTTGATACATTTTTTTTTGTAAATTAACACAAGGTGCTTCACCAAAAATGTGATATCTCCTTAACTAGTAGTGATATCTAAATAATAGAAGTCATATAGATGATATTAGTTGTACTACCTATGTATCATCCACAGTAAAACGTGGACGGGTGCTCTAGTTCGTTATAATAATATACTTAAATATTTATACAATCGTGTATTGTCAGATACGCACATTGCTTCAAAGTCCACATTGGCATATATCTCGCAACACCCCTTGGATTTTGGCAAACAAAAACAAGCAGGATTGTGTAAAACATATTAAAGCGCAATACTTATGTACATACATGCATATGTACAAAATACTGTGATCTCTATAACGAGCTCTCATTTGCACATAATAAATATATAAAACAAAACCTTAAAGGTATACCCTATAAGACGTACGGACTCAAAATACAACACATATAGTATATATACAAACATTTTTTGCGGTTAATAAAAAATAATTTAACAAAATTAAAGCAAAAGTAAATTGAATACTCGGAAAAACAACTCTAATTTAACCTAAAATAGTTCTCGTCCAACCATACATATACGAAATCTATCTTGGAATTCAACAAGTAATTTCAGTATATTAAAAGAAAATACTGTTTTAGACTGACTGAGTAGACTTCTACTAATGAAGTTTTTACTGAATCATTTTTGTTTCATTCATTACACCTTTTAAATGAGCTCAGATTCAACAGAACTTAAGCCAACTCAGTTCTAAAGATTCTAAAAATGATTTCTGACGAAAAAAGCCTGACGAAAAAAGTAGAAAGGTGCTACGAAACAAAAAAGGGGAAAGACATAATGTGCAAAAAATTCATTGCTGAGAGTAATAGTCTAACAAGACACTCATTTCATTCTTGCCTAATTAGGACAACTCTGAATCGGCATTAGAAATGAAAAGCTTCTTATGACGCAGTAGTATAATCTGATGGCTCAGATCTACCAGAAAATTTTAAGTCCTCGTCTTACGCCAAATATCAAAACTGCTTATATAAGTTTGAAGACACAAAAACAATGGAACTTGAGCAGTTAAAATCAATTAAAAAAAAAGGTGATATACTCGTATTTCTCACGTTAAACAAATATATATTATACATATATCCAAATCCAAACATTGTTGATATTTTCCCTTTTCATTTCTAATGCCGATTCAGAGCTTTTGTGTCTCCAAACTTATATATAAACTATATATATACATATATATATATATATTTTTTTCTATTTTTTTCAGCACTTGGAAAAATATAAAAAAAATGGATAAAAACTCCATTTAATTACCTGTTCTAATGTTCATGAACTTCAAAACTAACGTTTTCGGGAAAATCGAATAGAAGTTTTTAATACATCAATTCAGGTATCACGGCCTGTCATTTAAACGTTGCAACTCCGTTAGTTTGACTATAATTGACTCAAAATTTGTACACAATATTCTCGACATATTGGTCGTTTAAAAAAAAAAATATTTTAAAAGTTTATGCCTTCTATAAGGTAAAATAAATTGCTAAAATAAATGCACCTGTGAAGGGTATATTAGCTTCGGTGCAGCAGTATTTAACGTTTTTTCTTCCTTTTTTTTATATTTATGTCATTTATATTTTGTTGAATGGATTTTTGTATGTATGTATATTTTGATTTCACCACTGCACTGTTTTTCAGTTATGTTAGTAGTTATTTGACCACAGAAATTTTTGTTTTTGTTTTGTTAAAAATCCATAGTATCTGTCACTATTTCTCGAAGGAACATATGTTTAGTCACTTTTATTCCACAATTAGCTCCTCACTCTTTTATTTTATCTTTTAACACTCGATTTTCAGGTTCCTTAGCATCCTTTTTTTTATTTTAACTTTTGCAAATTTTCAATTTTTTTCCAAGACAAATTTTAAAAAGAAACGTTTACTTTTATTTTAGATAAATGCAATCTAATTTTGTTTCGTTTAAATATACTTTAATTTTAGTACTTTTACACTATTTTCGCCACTCGCTTCACTACTGCGGACCGCCGAAGAATGTTGTCGTCGCAACGAACGTTCTTGTGAACCCTTTAAGGTCTGCTGGGTGGTGAATACGCGTAACTGTATGAAGTTGTCATGTGTGCTGTCTTCGTGTGTGGTGTCTTCATGTGCGGATCGTGTTGGTGTGGTGTGTTATCATCCAGTCACGTGTGTTGAGGGGGGAGTTAACGCTCCCCCGTGACTAGACGACATTATCAAATCTAAGAATTTTGAATCTCTTAATTTTAAATATGACATGAATGAATGAAATCAGAGAAATAATAAGGTAGGAAAGAATTAACGTAAAAATATCATATCTTATTGATGTTTCTGAATTTCAAATTGCACAAAAAAATAATCGAACAATAGTTTCTAAATCAATACACGTTTTAACAAAACAAAGAAAAATACTAATCGAAAATAAAAACAATTAATTGTGAAAATAAATTTTATTCAGTCCAATTTTGTAAAAAAGGAGTTAAATAATGAATTTTGTATAATAAAAAGACATAATAAGTACTATATCAGATATGTTAAATAATAAACATGGTAATTGTACAAAAATTACTTAAGCAAATAAAGTATAAAAAATTGTTAAAGATAGTGCTATAATAATTTCGGGAAAACATAATGTTAATAATCATACAACAGACAGAGTACATTTGATAACTTTTGAAGATAATATATATACATACTTACATGTTTTTGTATGAATGTTTTTTGTACTAATTCAATTAAAACTTCGGTTTATTAATTCCTATTCAGTACAAAATTGTAAAAGCTGCCTAAGTATGAAATTAGTAGCGACCAAAAATATATACTTTTTAAATCATTTTATGCTTTAAGAGATTTGTTTGAAAACTCCCCAAGAATTTCTTCCGAATGGATTGAATAGTACCAAAATGAGAAACATACACACAAATTTGCTAAGGTTATTAGTTATTAGGAAAGTAAAAAAATGCTGAGGTCAGTGGCGTAGCTAGGTAACCATGGGCCATAGTGCAACTTAAAAATCATTTCAGAATATTTTTTTTTTTTTTAATTCGTCACACAAAATAAAATAAAATAAAAAAAAAAAAAAAATATTCAGATATAAAGTCAAAATTCTTGTATATAAAAATTAATCGCAAAATGTGTTGCTAAGCGCATAACTCAACAACGCCTGGAAAAATTTGGCCAATTTGGCCACTTCTATTTTCTAAATGTTTGCTGACGTTCAAAGATGGTTTTCATAGAAAAATTCGAAGAGTTACCGGAAAACCCCTAAGAACAGCCCTTTTCTTTCCCCCATCCAAACGAATAAATGTTTGTTGGTTAGTAACGGTAATGCTCGAGAACGGCTAAACCAATCTTGATGAAGTTTGCAGAGTTTATTCGCTGTGGATCGGGGAAGGTTTAGAAATAAAAAAACTGTGTGCTCTTCGTGAGGAAATTTCGGAAATTCGGATAATTCCAAAAAGCAATTGATTTCATAATTTTTTTTCAATTCTTTTGCTTGGTTTTTCGAACATTTGAATAGTTCAAATTTTTCATTTGCTTTCATTATTCCTGCTAATAAAAAAATTATTGAAATTTATTCAGTGAAAAAGTTATGTGTATTTCACACAAAGTGATCAATGACAGATTGAAATTTGTTACGATGACACGAAGAGGTCGCGCTAATATTGGCAGCTCAAAGCACATGAACGAGTATTCGCAGAATGCGATGAAATACGTGCTGAATTATGGATCGCGGTTAGTTATCAAGCGATCGTCACGATGTCAGCGATCGTGTACGACTTTTCAAACAACAGTTACAATGTTTGATGGACTTTATCTTGAAGCATCGTATATGTGGCACTGTTAGATGCTAGATGTACTCTGTTGAGTGGCAAAAAAGAGGTTTGCCGCATGCACACATTCTTCTTTCGATGATGGACGGTGGGTACACCAGATTAAATTGATGAAATCATTCAATTATGCGGAAATTTCTGATGCAGAGGAAGATACAATATTATATGAAGTGATGAAAAGCAAAGGTTCATGGACTTTGCGGACACCACAATCCCACTTCGGTTTTTATGTCTGACAATAAATGCACGAAACACTATCCTTTCTTTCTTTCTTTCCTAAATGCTAACTAATCTACTCTATCGGCATAGCTCACCAGACGACAATGGCAGAGCATTCAGCACTCAATTTAGAAGAGTGAATATCGTTAGTGAGAACAGCTGGATCGTACTATATTCACCATTATTGTCTAATTCAAACATCAATGTTGAGTATTTCAGTTTGGTGTCAAAGGAAGCAAAATGGCGGTTATTGGTCTTAAACGATACGGTCGATACGTGAACTACAATAAAGCGTTTTGTAGGCATTGCTGTTAAATTTGGATTACTATTAGAAATCAATCAGAAAAATCAGACAATGATTGCCGCCTTGAACTGTTGACGATCCCGGCAAATGAAAATAGTCGTTCAACTGGAGCTGAAGACGTTAAGGGCATGTTAAAAAAAATAAATGCCTCTCTTAATAAATCATATTTTTGGTAAATCTCGTCAGCACTTGCATTGTCATTTAAATAGCTGAAGAACTGCCGTTTTATTACGGATCGTTGGTCAACTTTAATCTGTTCTTGTGGAGAAGAACTTACCTCAATTTCATCATCTGCAAAGTTAAATCTTTAAAATGAAAAACAAAATAAATGTACGCATAAGCTCACCATCATCACTGAAATCAAAATAATCGGGCATAGTCGACACATTATTAATTTTCCTTTCAAAATTAAATGTTTTACAATTTTTGGCGTAAAATCTGTAAAGTGTTTCTAAAACTCTACTGGTTATATTTTCGACAGTTAATTCTGGCAATTCCGGATTTAATCTCAGCAACACCTTGACCCATTTCATTTTGATGAGTTAGCACTGTTGCTGCAATTGCAATATTTGCCTCAGGCTTCAACATGAAATATGATTGGAACTTTCTCTTAACCTCTGTTACTTTTTTAAAATAAAAGATGATAACTGTTGAATTCCTGGGACCTGCACAGCTTATACAGCCTATTGCTCAGTGTGGCAAAATTCTAATGAGCACTTATGCTAGCAAAATATGTTACATACATACATATGTGCAATATCTCTAGCTTATAAGGAAAAGCCAAGCCGAAAGCTAATACGTAAGCATGCATAAGTTAAGTGTTAGTTTGTAGGTTTGTTTGTAAAATTGAACTAATGTTACTAAATTGGAGTTATTGAAATTCGATATTTAAGTGAGTACTATTTTTGGAATTGTCAATCGATGGCAAACAAAATCTCACCGACCGTACTTTCGAAATGTTGGCATTAAAGAAAGCAAATAAAAAATAAATTATGTTTGCCGAATTTTAGTGCGGCATAATTAGAAGTCTCTACTCAAATATATGGTTTATTTTGAATACATTTCCTCATACTGCTTCAGCTTATACATATACATACGTAGTATTATTTTTATTCTTTAAGAAACAGTGTTATGTTAYTRDAAAATKTTCATTATAACTAAAGGTGTTCACTATTACTAAACCTTTAATGGTAGTGCAATTTGTTTTTCAATATGAATAAAGGTTTAGTGATAATGACATTTTTCCCACTATCACTAAATTCTCAGTGATAATGGATTTTGCTGTTTAACTACCACTGAAGAAATAGAAACCTTATTGTAGGTACTCTTTTTTTAGTGTACTATGCCCAACCCTGATAACAAGTATGTAAAGTGTTAGGTAACACTCACAAAAAAATATACGCAGAGTAATATTTACTTTATACAAAATACAGAATCAAGAAGAATGCAACAGGTTATCAATTATCAAATCGATGAACACCAGTAGTAACATGAAACACTAGTGCCATAATTTCGCACAAGAAAAAAAAAATATATTAATCAAAAACAATCAAAAGTAATCTTCGAAAGTAGTCAAATTATTTTTCGATTACTTTTTATTATTTTTGATTATTTTTTCGAAATTTTTATTAATATTGACTATTTTCCGATTATCTGTAATCGTAATCAATTAGTAATCGTCCGAATCTGAAAATAATCGTAATATAATCATTATTCACCTTTCAAAAAAAAAATCTAATTACTAATTATTATGATTAGTAATCATTACTTAACAGCTTTGTTTGTAGGATATTTACGTTAGCAATTCATGAATTTTTTTCCTACTGTTGTGTGGCTCGCAGTTAATTTGGAGAATGGTCAAAGAGTGTATTTCAACCCAGAGAATACAGTACATCCAGCGGAAATAGCGCCAGCAACAATATTAACATTTAGAGTTTTTGCTTAACTTTCGTCAGTGATCCGTTTGTGAGAACATTGCTCTATATGGAAATGCCTTGATATTATACATAGAATGCATTGTTACGTTAAAGTTACGCAGAAAGCAAGGCCAAACAGTAGATGGACATCCAGGTGTGTTATCAACTAATGCATTAGGACGAATTTACACCCAAAAACGACGATTGTTTCTACCTTCGGTTGCTATTGATTACTGTACGTGGTTCAACTTCATTTAAGTCATTGTGTACTGTTAATGGTACGGTGTGTGCAAGTTTTGGAGAACTAAGCCATCAATTACAATTGCTGGAACATGTTAATTACTGGAATGCAAATGAAGTTCGCACACTTTTCGCGATAATCATCTCGACATATTAACCTTCAAATACGCGTCTATTATGAGATACAAACAAAAATGACATTGCTGAAGACATTTTACATCGTCTTCGCTAAGAATTGGAAATAGGTCAATTCCAATTGATACTTCCGGTGGTTTGATTTCAATTCCATCCGCCGTTTATCAATTTACGAAAGATGAACTCTTCACAAATGTTCGGACATTGTTCGGACAAATTATCGTAAATATGATTTCTGAAGTGCACGGGCAATTTTAGCTGCCAAAAATACCGATTTTGCTGACTTAAACTGGACGATTTAAAGTCAAAATGTTAGATTGCCTCCGCCATAAGTAGTAATAACAAATACCAATAAAGAAACCGTCCCTTTACTTGAACTTAAGAAATATATTTTACTATTTTACATCCTGAATAAGAATATTACTGGCGCCCGAACAGGGATTGCAATAAAAGATTCATGAAATAAAATCCTTAGTAAATCGGTCATGAAAAAACGAAAAACTTTGTCCTAACTAATACAATAAGCCTTCATAGAAAGGACACAAAGAAATATCTCTTCATAAAGGAATAACAAATTAAAGTTACCAGTAAATACAATTAAAGTGAATACCGCAGCAGACATAGCCGCTCTACAAGGAATCGTTACAGATTTACAAAGGAGAGTATGCATGCAAGAAATCGGACATCTGAATATACGACCTTCTACGCCAGAATATAAATGTACATTCCACAATCCCGAAGAAATAGGTCTGAACATATCCAAGAACCAGAGCCATAACAACTGAAGTACAATTCAAAGCAGTGCGAACATTTATATCAGGATTAAGAAGTATCGCTACAAAAAACGCACTATAATCCCGAGGATTTAAAACAGTAATGGATACTGCAATAGCCCGTACAATGCAACACGACGGGCATTATCAAAACCTGGAAATCTCGCCAAAGATGTATCAACCTCCGAGAAATCCATATATGCATCAAACGTCACAGAATCAGCCCCGAAGGATGCAAAGCGTAGAACCAATGGAAGTTGATTCGCCTGGATAAGAAACTAAATCAATTTACCAGTGACCAATCGTACAACGATTCCCTATATAATGAACTTACTAGTATAAGTGAATACAACAATCAAAAATCACTTTTTTATAAGGAGGAATGAATTGTCCACATTACAAAGAACATCTCCGGATAGTAATCCAGTTTTGTTACTAATAGATACCGGTTCAGAAAAAAATTATATGAGTATATATATAAACATATTTGATTACTCCATTAGTTTCTCACAAATAACAGATTCAGTTAACCATACTGTAGGAGAACAAAAATATGAAGTGGAGATAACAATTTTAATGCAAACTGATCATAACAATTAATTAGTACCATACGTAACTACGGTTGAAGCTGAATAGAGGATTTGAGGAAGAAGAAGTAAATAAATTATTGGAAAATCAAATAATGCAACAAAGTAATAGTCCTTATTTGGACAGTATCAAAAAAGGTACAGACGATAAAGGGAAAGCAAAATACTTTCAAAAATTAAATAAAGTAACCATCTCAGACAGATATCCGCTCCCATACATAACAATGATACTACAGAATTTAGGTAACGCTAATTATTTCACCACTCTCGACTTATAATCAAGATGTTACCAAATCGTGAGCAAGGAACAAGACAGGGAAAAAACAGCTTTCTTAATAAAAAGTGCAAAATACAAATTCCTTCGTTTACTATACGGACTAAAGAACTCCCCCTCAATCTTCCAGAAATGTGTTGATGACATACTTAGGCCTTACATTGGTAAATGTGTGTATATATATATTGATGATGTCCCAATACATTCAGCTACACCTGAACAACATGTGGAAGACATTACCAATATCATACACACTTTACATTAAGCCAATATGATAATCTCAGACGAAAAGTCACATTTTTTCAGAGACAAACAAAATTAGTATTTTACATTATTAAAAACGGCAGGATTACAGTATACCCCAAAAAAATCGAAGCCATAGATAAGTACAAAATCCCTGAAAACCTAAAAGAATTTCAATCATTCTTGGACATGACCTCATATTAATTTATTTATCAAAAATTTCGTTCAAATAACAAAACCACTCACAATATCTTTGCGAGACGAGAATGGGAATATATCAAAAAACAAAAGCTCAAACATAAAAACAAAATTAGATGAAGAAGCCATTAAAGCAATTGAATATTATACTAAAAGAATAAACTAAAAGAGCTAGTAAATTATATCAGCCAGACTTCGAAAAAGAATTCGAACTCACGACTGACGCAAGCAATTATACAATAGCAGCTGTATAAGCCCAGAGAAGAAACCCAATTGCATTTATGTGACTCACATCAAACAAACTTACTCTATGAATAAACTTAGAAACTACTTGTATGGCATAACGAATTTAACTTTTTAAAGTGATCGCCAGTCTCTAATATTTTCAATATCGGAAAAAAATCCGAATACAAACTAAAGAGATGGAAAAATCTGATAGAAGAATATTGAGCCAAATTAAAATATAAAAATTAGTAAAATAGTAAAGTTTTCAAAATGTAGTAGCGGACGCACTCAGTAGACAGATCTATGTAACAACCAACGAGTTCATGCACTCTGCAGAAACCTCAGCTCCAGTAAGAATAAAGGAACTAGTCACTCCTATAAATCAATTTAAAAATCAAATAATTATAAAAATACAAGCGAACCACAATTAATACAAACCACAAATCCAAAACACGAAAGGTTCATCGTCCATTTCACAACACAAAATGATTTAATTGGAGCATTGGAAAAATAATAAATCCAAATATCACAACAGCTTTCCACAAGCAACTAGAAACTTGGTACGAAATACACTTATAATTTTGTTCGTCATTTGACTCAGCGAAAAATTTTGCCAACATCTAGAGTAGAGAAAGAACGAGATGAAATAATGAAACACACTCACGAAAGAGCACATAGAAGCAAGTAGAAAAAATATTAGAAACATGACCATCGGTCAACTCTGAGAGAATATACAAAGCAACTAGCAAAAATATTTGTGATAGGCAAGGGAAATAGATATGAACGTAACCCAACAAAAGAAGTATATGCAAAAACACCAGTATCTGAAGGCATAGGTACATCCATACAAATTAACAAGCATAGATAGATATTCAAAACATACGTATATTAGGACACAGTCCAGAATTCCATAAAATTTTAGACGAAGTTCTCACTCAAATATAATCATTCTGCTCACAACTCATGACTGATAATAAGTCGATATTTATAAGGATCGTGTCACGTGCATTATACGAAAAACTACATATACAACACACAATGACTATGTTCAGCTATTCGGCATCAGACGCTCAAGTTGAACGGTCGAATTCCACATTATTAGAAATAACTCGTGCCCAAAAAAAGTGCAGTAGACGAAGAAATATTTAGTGCCGTAAAAGAATATAATCGCACCATGCAATCGGTTACAAATCACAAACCAGTGCATGTATTCTTTGACAGAAACAGATTAAGTGAAATTAAAGACCACATAAAAAAGAAACAAGAGTCTATCTTACACAAAAAATGACAGAATAAAATATATACACCAGGAGACGAGGTATATGAAAAACAAAACCGCCGTTAGAAATTCACTCGACGATACATTAAACAAACTGTTAAAGAAAATCGTGAGGACGCGTTCTTAAAAACCAAGGGGAGGATCGTACACAAGGATAACCTTCGCAACAATGAAAACCCAGTTAATCATAATCCTAAACCTGATGTCCACCATGACAGGTAAGAAAACAACGAGCCTTCAAGACAAGAAATACATACTGACGAAAACAGATCCAACCTACGTGTTCGAAAAAGAAGAATATCTATTCCATATGACGAATCTGACAACAATCCTGAAACCATACTACGAGATACAAGGAATGTTAGAAGCAAAAGGAAAGCAAGACGAAACTGACGAAACCTTAGTCAATCGTATGGAAATCCTAAGGAACCAACTGTTAGCAAACAACAGACGTAAACTATCGATTGATATCATAGCTTCAGTATTAAAATTCATAACGGGTGTACCAGATCATGACGATATTATAGAAATCGAGATCACCCTTAACGATTTAATAAATATTAATAATATACAGCGAAAAATAAATTCAAACTTTGAAACACTAATGCAGAGATTTAACATCAAAAGAATGAAATATCAAATATTCCTCCAAGAAATCCATAGAAAATTATTAGACTTAACTACTACAATAAATTTTGCAAAGGATGGAGATTTCTATTCTGCAGCAATCACTATAGAAGAAAATGAAAGGATAAGGAAATCCGAAAAAGAAAATAATTAATGTTTGAGAATTTGCAGTAATTCACATATTAAGAATACAAGGCAAATTTATTGTAATATATAATATAAATATCCAATCATAAACAAATTATGCCAAACTTTCAAACTAACACATTTGTTGTATAAAGAAGATTACAATTAGACAACTTTGTCACTATATGTAACACTAATTACACTCTTGTACGAAACTGTAAAACAGTGGTCGGCATGAGAGGATCTGTCACTGTGTTGGTGAGTAAGACAGAAAAAGTAGCCCAGTGAGAAATTGGAATTAAAATTCAGCAAAAAAATATATTTTTATTCTTAAAAAAGACATTTTCGTTCTTTTTCATATAAATATTAACTAATATAAACTATTATCTTTAAAAGACTTGGAACATAAAAGGCATTGCATGGCACCAAAGGCATTTAGAATCATTTAAAATATTTCTCGCAGGGCATATTTGGTTTTCGCTATAGTCTTGCGTGATGTTAATTCGTTGCTGGTTCGACCATGCATAATATGATACGAGACTCTTTGATTCGGGAGAGAGCTGTCAAAACCCTTAAAAATATTACATTGGGTATTTAATAAATGATACAAATCATTAATTGAAACACTTTGAAAATGCATCCATACATAAACGCTAAAATGCAAAAACATTAATTAATTTACATCAACATTTATTTTGCCAAAATATGTTATCACAGTTCAATGAAATTTCATTTCACACTAATTTCGTCAGGTAATTATTAGCGGTTTACTCTGGCATCCCGCCTTTTCTCAGCGGCTGATCGAATCAGCTGATCGAAATTCCCTGATCTCCTTCGCTATAAATAATCAAGGAACGCGTTTGAGAGAAAAATGAGAACCAATGAAAGAGTCTCGTATCATATTATATTATCCATCAGAGATAAAGGGATGTTTAACGCATCTCTCACTGAAAGTGAGAGAGTAATTGCTAAACGTCAAAACCTACTGAACTTTGACAGCTAATCGAGTTCAGTAGGTTTTGACGTTTAGCAATTGGAAAAGAGGGACGACCAGATTAAAATTCCCCCAAATTATTATTCGAATGGAGACATTTTTTTTTATCTCCATTTGTAACGGCCATTATTTCGAAGAATA
>NW_017534636.1:32812-39979 GCF_001853355.1 Bactrocera latifrons
GAGTAACGATTTATCATTGAATATTTATGATTTGTAAAGAAATCGTAATTTTAAATATTCATTAAATATGCACTTTTATTATTATACATATTTTATTATTATATATAACATTTCGCATTTTATTTTGTTCTTTTAATAGGCGTAAATGTTGGCTCGAACGTTTAGATGTTTTTGAAGATCTAAATGAAAAAAATACCTAAGCACATTTTTGCGTGTGAGCGGCATTTTTCTAATGAAATGCGTAACGCAAAAAAATGGCACCGAGAGCCGCTCCGGATATCAATTTATTTATTGAGCCAATATTTAACGCCCCAAATTCTTTTTTTTTTTTTTTTAAAACTATTGAAATGGGGGTTGAACATTTCTCTCCCTCAAATGAAAACGTTGCATCGAGGCAGCTGTTTCTGCTTTTAGAAAAGGAAGACCGCGATAATATTTTAGAGCCTCTGCCACATCTTGAGGAGGAACTACTAAATAGTAGTGAAAAAGACGCGCAAACAGGTAGCGGTCTGACAGCAGGGACAAATAGATAAAAAAAATTGGAGAGAAGAGAATAGGATTTTAAAAATAAAATTAGATGAAAAATAACAGAGAATAGGAGTTTAAAAGCTCAGTTGGGTCAAATGGCAACTGAATTAGAAAGATGTAGGGAAATGTTAAGAAGTAATTTATTTAGGGAAAAGTCAGATCGTCTTGAGATAGTATGCAGCAAAGTTCCTCCTCAGTTAGATGCTTGTATTAGTTTTTTAAATAGTAATCGCCAAATCACGGTCGACGATATCATTATTTTCTTAAAATATTAGCTAGGGTGTATTTTTTTTTGTCTCCAATCACTTACCACTACCTAAAGCACCAACTTAGTTTTCCCTCGGAAATTACGTGACATAATTTTGTCTCAGATTGGCCTCGTTTTCCAGGTTGCACCCAAAGCAGCATAAAGTCTTTACAAATTAGAAGTAGGGATTTTCTTTCGAACAAAAGTTCATATCAGTTTCTTGTGATGAAATGTCACTGAAATATCATTTGTAGTATGATAGGAAATTTGATAGGGTGATAGGTGTTGAAGATTATGGCGATGAAAATCGCACTTCTAGAATAGCCACAACTGCAATGACCATAATGGTGCAAGGTACACGTGTCCAACCTTGGTCCCACCCGTTAGCTTATTCTTTTTGTTACAGGCTCATGTAAAGGGGATGTCCTCAAGAAATATATTCATGAAGCCATTACCCAATTTCAAAATATAGGGCTAATTCCTTGCCATTTTGTTTGTGACCAGGGTACCAATTTTCAAAATTTAGCTAATTTGTTACGTGTTTCAATGTCACGACCTTTTTTCAACGTTAATGGTAAGGAAATATGTTTTTTTTACGATAGCCCTAATTTATTGAAATGTAGTCGAAACTGTTTACAAAATATGAAGAATAAAGTTTATTTTAAAAATATTCGCGTATATTGGTCAGATATAGTCCATTTTTATAAACAGGACTCTAAGTCGAGTTATCGGTGTGCTTTATTAATACCGCGGATTTTGTTTCTTTTTTCAATAAGTTATTCGGTATCTTTAATAGTAGTTTCACTGAGGCCATTGTACCCACTAAAAAGTTTACCACGGCTCGAACGCTCCATTGCTAGATCCATTACTTTAGATAGTAGTTTAGAAATTAACTTTTTAAAGGAAAATGCTTTTAATTATTTTTGCGGCTATCTTTATTTGAAAATTTTTAAAATGCACACATGCCTTCTGCCATTTCCTTATTTAGGAGATGAAATTCCTTCGGATGAATTCGTCTTCATACACCAAAATCAAATCGATAAATGCAACTTAGTGAAGCCGCCTGAAGAATTTGCATGTATTAATAATTTAGAAATAAAATTTGTTGAGGAATTTGACAGAAATTGTCATAAAATAGGAGTAGGAGAAATTACTTTTACTAAATTAAAAGATTCTTGTGTTGTGAAGGCTGTGACCCAAATGTAGTTATTGCTCTATTTATTAGCATTTGAATTTATTTTGTGACAAAATTTTTAAATAAAGATTTATCTCTACACAATTTTAAGAATAAAATTTTTTGTGTTTCACATTTGTAGTTTTTATCTTCCSTTTTTAGTGGTTGCAGTGAGCTAAATATTTAATACATTAAGAGGCTCTAAGGTTAGAACGATAAAGATTAGAAGGTTTTTAATTACAAATTAGAATTCGGGGCATAAATATTGGCATATGTACATACGTTTATTTTTATAGTTTTAAGTATTATACTTTATTATTATTCTGTGATATGGAGTGATATTGTTTTTGTTAATATTTTATACAATATGAATTGTTATCGTTTTTTTTCATTTTTTTTTATGTAAATAAATTTTTAATGGGTGATATAGGCCTACGGGGGAACCGAGCATCCAAAAATAACTTCGGTAACGCGCCCTTTTGCATACCTCATAGGTGGTGTGGAAAATGCGAATTGGGTGTTTTATTTAAAATGCCCAAAAAATAGCTTTTTTCTGATCTGGCTACAATGAAAAATGTCATAAAAACGCAAATTTTGAGGCGCTGTCACACTGGAATAAGTTAAACATCCCTTTATTCCTGTTATCCATGGCTTGACAACGACTGAACGATAGAGCGTAAGCGTACGTGTGAAGTTAGTTTGCACAATTGTGCCAAGAAATGCCGACCACTGCTGTAAAAGCAATTTAAGCAAATACATAAGTAAAAAGAAGACAATTGTACTATATCCATATTACTAAACAAAGAAGCACATTGTAACATATCCATGAAAAGAACTATCCAGTAATAGATTTAAGTCATGGTAACATTATAATCGCCGTAACGCATAAAGTAAATGACTGATCTATAAAAGGAATTACCACAGTGCAATTCAATGTACCTGTAGAAATTGTATATCTCCAGATAATATTAACCAATCATAGAGCTCCAGCTAATAAAAGTAATGCTATATAAAGAATTGTAATCAAGCAGACAACGTTCTTAATTGTTAGACGGGCTAAGTAATAAGTTTATTATACCACGAACATGTATATTCTATATTAATAGATATCAATAAAGAAACAGTCCCTTTACTTGGATTTAAAAAAATATATTTTTATTATTGGAAAGAATATTACAAAAACAAAAAAAGAGAACGAAAAGAGTGAGTATGAAGCTAGCCGACTGGTGTAATGTTCCAAAATTCCACGAAAAGATGTGACGACTAACGAAAGGTTTCAAGACCGGGGCATACTTTTGTAAGACCCAAAGTTGTGATCGTGTGGCTGATGTTTAGAGCGTAATGAAATTAATTCTTCATCCTGCTAATATCTGGAGATTATATTGCCCGACCGGGCAGAATTTCGAATAAAAATGCCAAATCTTTGAAAATAACCGTGAAAAGAGGATCGACACACTCCATCTCTTCGTCGATTTCAAAGCTGCTTCCACGCAAGGTTATGTAAGCTGACGTTGAGCAATGCCAAATGCTCCGTCGAGATCGGGAAGGACCTCTCCGACTCGTTCGATACCAAATGAGGTTTCAGAAAAAGTGGCTCCATATCGTGCGACTTTTTTAATCTGCTGCTAGAGAAAATAGTTCGAGCTGCAGAACTTAATCGAGCAGGTACAATCTTTTATAAGAGTATACAGCTGCTGGCGTATACCGATAATATTGATATCATCGGCCTCAACGCCCGCGCCGTTAGTTCTGCTTTCTTCAAAGGAAGTGAAACAAACGGGTCTGGTGCTGAACGAGGGTAAGACGAAATATTTCCTGTAATCAAAAAAACAGTCGACGCGCTCCCTACTTGACTCCCACGTCAATGTTAAGAGTCATAAATTAAAAGTCTTGGATAATTTCGTCTATCTTTGGACCAGCATCAACACCAACAACAATGTCAGCCTCGAAACCCAACGCAAAATAACTCTTGCCAACAGGTGCCATTTCGGACTAGGTAGGCAATTGAGAAGTAAAGTCCACTCTCGACGAACAAAGACCAAACTCTATAAGTCTCTCATAATTCCGGTCCTACTATATGATGCAGAGGCATGGACGATGACGACGATAAGGCGACGTTACGAGTTTTCGAGAGGAAGGTTCTGCTGAAGGTTTGCGGTCCTTTGCGTATTGGCAAAGACGAATATGGCATTCAATGGAATGATGAGCTGTTTGAGATACACGATGACATTGACATAGTTCAGGACGAAAACACTCCAGCTCATAATAAATTAATAAAGCAAAAAAGAAAATAATAATTTAACAAAGTTTATTGTTGGGTCAACTAACGTTACACCCTATTAGTTATTAAGTTATTTTAAGTTTAGTTACTCATATATAAGAGCACAGACTCATTTGTACTAACAAACTAAGGCATTGTAAATTGTATGTGCATAATGCTCCCACATAACTCATTTGTATATACACACGTATGCATGCCTACATATGTTCGCAACAATATGACATATTCGAGAGTTTTTGTCACTCCTTTTGTGTGACTCTTTCGCATGCGCAAGCATATGAACATCTATCGAAAATATTGGCATAAGCCTAATCATTGTACCTAATTACATTTCATTTACATTAAATAATGTAGTCTTTTGCTGACCACAAAGGTGACAAGTTTTCTATTTTATACTTCCAATTTCATTACACAGCCCAATTTCTCATTTAAATCACTGTTGTTTCGTTGAACTAACGCGATTGGGAGAAACTCTTCCTGATCCTACATTTATGATGTATGATTTTTAAGATTCGAACATAAATTCTTGTTTCGCATTGATCCTAAGTCACATAAATGTGTTGAAGAAGGAATACATTAAATGCTTATTTTATTCCAAGCTTTGTACCAATAATCATCCTTTTTAATTCAAGAGATTATTTGTAAAAATAAATTACATTTCATAGAAATTGAAAACACAAACCTAAGCTGTCATGCATATCGGTACTTCACTTAAGAACATTCGTTCTGTTAATAAATAGGCTTTTCCCCGTTTTACTCTTTACGCGGTGTATTTTTCGAAGTTATATTTTTCGATTTTCTAATCTAAACTAAAATTAGTACTCAAAAAGTTTTGAGTTAACTTTTGCGCCTTCCCTATTTATTAACAGTCTCTGGCGGAAGCTTAAGATTTCAGTTGCCTTTACACAATTTGTGCTATGAAATACCGACAACTACTGTAGTCAATAATATATTTGGAAACGCCCTTATTTGGCATTGATCTGTATATAAAAGAAGTGTCAAAATTTTTCAGTGAGGTTGTCCGTAATGTATGTATGTGCATCATTACATGGCATCTGATATTTTTCTTTATACCATGCTTTTGATCAGCAAATACCAATTTGTATATTTAATTATTTTTTATAGGATGACTATGAAATTTACTAGTAGTGAGCTTACCTATTCCCACGACTTACTCAATGTATCTCATAATTTTTTGCAGCAACTTTGCCGGCGTTAGGGAAAATATTTGATGAAATGGCACAAAACAACAATAATACAAACTGCGTACAATGCATGAGCTCGAAAAGTCATCACTGTAAAAACGCGCAAAGCACGCAGCATTTGAAAAGCAAGAAAATTGCATTAAGACCAATATTTCTAAGTAAAATAAAATTACTAATAGTGCGAGTACTTACTGAATAACTGTACGAGCATTAAATTTCACCACCGGAGCCGGGAGCCGGTGTAAAAATTGGGACAATTTAAGTGAAATCCTATATCTCAGGAACTACTTTCTTTTAGAGTGTGAGCTTATGTAAATATTAATGCGGCTGACGACCACGCCTTCTACTCATAATATACCAAACTTTTAAATTTCCTCTGGTTACTTCACTTTACTGTATACAAATCTTAGCCACTATGAATATGGCTGAACTTCCCATTCACTTTATAACACATCTATCAATTAAAAAAAATGCAGGAAGTCACAGCGATGCTGTAAAGTGCAATTTCAAGTTGTGAATGTATTCATCAAATGTTCGGATGCCTCTAAACTTGCTCCTTTCTTACTTACTTTTTTAATTTTTATTTTATAGGATAGAGATTAATCCGTTTTACTTCAATTAATAAATTTTCTTTTGTTACGCGATTATCTTTTTGGACTTTCACAGGAAATCAATAATTTTTGCGTTTTTAGTCCTATGTTAGAGTATTAATAAGAAAGAGTTTTATGCAAGTGTAGCTATAATAATAGCACAGATAAATCTAAAAAAACTGCGCAAAATATCTTAATATATAAAAATCCAGTGTCCGTGTGTATGTCTGGAATGAACTCAAAAACGAGTCAACTGATATTCATGAAAGTTGGCATATACATGTAATTTGGTCCAACTTAGATGATAGGATAGCTTACATCTCAATTTATACTCGCAATATTATATTATTGCAAATTATTCGTATTGTTTGTTAACTCAAAAAGGTTCTAACAGATGGCGCTATGTTAAAAATACAAACGTTTTATATAAGCTACAATTTTATCGTCTCCACAATTAATAATTAACACTTCTAATTTACAGTTACATAAATACATCCAAATATATAATCTATAAAATCATAGAACAGTGAAATTCATTCACATAAAATTAAATTAAAAGTTTATAATTTTCAGCTGTCACAAAAACAACACTGAACGCTTACCAAATTAAATACATACAGTGTTGTATGCGGCAGGTAGTTTAGTACAATACCCTATGTGGATGCCATTCGATGGCCACAGGTGGTGTGTATACAGGAATAACTATTTCTATTTAGGATATGCATGTTTGCATTTATTTATATCATATTTAATGAAAAACTATTTAATAATGACCTGGTTTTGCATAAATATGCCGCTTTCTCAACATGTAAAATTTAGCAACGACATGAACCTACGATTATTTTCCAATTGGAAAAGTGTTAYGCACAGCGTATAAGCACATAAAGAGAAGGGTTACCAACACAAATAAGTTTAATTAAATTACAAATTTACGAATGTAAACTTAAATTAAAAGTAAAACATTGTCAGAGAACGTCTATCATAGAGAAGGTTCACGGCGCGGAGATCGTAAAAATATTTTTGCCTAACTCGGTCGAGATGAGCCATTTTCACCACTGCCAGCTCGGCAGGAGAAATTTTAACATTTTCGTTTGAACAGAGCTGAGCGTGAAATAAAAATTATGCTCAAAACTATATATTGC
>NW_017534637.1:0-14669 GCF_001853355.1 Bactrocera latifrons
CAGTTCGTATAAACCGCGAAAAGAAAATTATCAGACAACTTATTTTCGATATACATATGTGCATGTTTATAAGTAAGTGTAGAGAGTTTACTCTTATATGTTGTTATACTGTTATAAGTATATGTACAAAAGAGCAAGTTTTTACTCTTTGCACGTTATATAAAAATATATGTTAGATTTATGGATATGATATATAAGAAAGATATTATTTGCACTTATGTATGTATGTATGTTTTTAAGTTTAAATATTTTCTCTCTTTTATCTGCTTGTGATTTGCCTTTAGCTTATTTTAAGCAGTCCTGCTTATACTTGATTAAGTATAAAGAGTACCGCTGGAAATTGGTGCACTGTTTTGTTTGTTGTTGGTATTCCGGTTTTAACCGGGAAATGAACCGAATACTGAAACAGTTTGGCAACGGTTTTCTCTTCTTTTATTCTAACTGATKGTTAGAACCGCAAATTTAGCTTTATTCTTAGTTTTTGCAATTTATTTTCATTTTTATTTGAAAACAAAACCTATCATATGCTTATATTATAAATACTGATAGGCACGATACAACTCACTTGTATTTCCGCCAGGGGTTTTTGGGGACAATTTGCGTGTATTGTGGACAAGAGTGTGTGTGCGGTTTTGGCTTCTCCTCYCAGTGTGTGCATTAGTGGCCTCTTCTGCCAGTCCTTTCCTTTGGTGCGGTGAATTCCAGTGGGATAATGGTTGTTGTCAAAATTTTATGTTAGTTTTGTATTACTTCGCGCCCGATTGTTGGTGGTTATTAATCTMAGTATGTATATTTTTGTTGTTTTAACCGGCTTCGCGCCATTTATTTTTTACTTCGCGCCCGCTCTTTTTATTATATGTATATGTATRTGCTTTGTAGTTTGCACCTTCGTTTTCTTTTGAGGGCCAATGTTTTCCCTTTTATTCACACTTATGTAAATTTATGTACATATGTACATATGTTTCGCCACTGCACTGCATTCTTATGTGGTCACTGATCGTTAATGTCTTACTTCTTTTTTTTTTTTCACTGTATAATTTTTGTATTCGTATAATTTTGCTTATAAACATTTTTTTTGTTTTTTCCAAATCTGTTCACTCGGTATAAAAAATATGCACTTATCTGTCACTGCACAATTTTTTGTTTTCGGCAATAATTTTTATTTTTACACTTTTTTTATTATTTTTTTTTTTTTTTTTTTACTTTTCCATAGTGCTTTTCACTATGGCTCGAAGGACCATGTTTAATCGATGTTTTTAGCTACCACTTACCTCGGCGCTAGGTCTTTCCGCTCAAATTATTTGTAATTAAGAGCAAAACACAATACGTTTGGGGTTTTTCCTTTTGGTTTTTTTATTGGTTTTATTGTCTTTTATTCACTGCCACTGCACTTTTGTAGCTGTCTCTTATACACATCTAGATGTGTATAAGAGACAGCCACTTACCTCGGCGCTAGGTCTTTCCGCTCAAATTATTTGTAATTAAGAGCAAAACACAATACGTTTGGGGTTTTTCCTGTTGGTTTTTTTTTATTGATTTTATTGTCTTTTCTTCACTGCCACTGCACTTTTGTAGACACTTCGATATATAAAAATTGACGCTGCGGGATACGTTCGTTCGGTCCGAGATCGAAGAAAAAAAGGGGAGATCGTCCTCTGGAGCGGTCGCTTTTAATGATTTGATAGTGTAGAGTTGTGTTGTGATGTCCGCATGTGTGGTGTCTTCATTTGTGGATCGCGTTAGTGTGGTGTGTTGTCGTGTGGTTGTTCAGTGTCGGATGTATAGAGGGGGGAGCTAACTCATCTAGCCAGTGTGTTTGTATTTATATACACGTTTATGGTATCGTATTTGGTGATGCTCGTTTGCAACTTTTGTATATACATATGTATTTATAGTAGCAAAATACACATATTTACAGCTATTATTTAATTATTCTTTTTTAAATATACTTCTTCGTACATGAGGCAATATTTTGGGAGTGGTGGAGTCATCTGACTCGTTACTCGCGTTCCGCGATGTCAAGTGCTTTCGTTCGTAACTCTGCCGTGTTTTTTCTGTTCGCCTCTTTAAATCACAATTCGTTTTTATTTGGAACTTCACCTCAAAAGCTCGAAGATAACAAAATGAATTTTAAACACAATTTAATAAAAAAATTTCAATGAAATTAAAAAGAAAAATATCCTGGGAACCCCTTGTTTGCATGTTGCTCAGAAATTAAGGAATCGAATCTTCTGATGTTCACTTCAGAAAAGAAAATTGCGACGTTGCTCATTGCCGACTCTCAAAATTTATTTCATTTATTTATTTTCGATTTAGGAGATTTTATATATTCAACGATAATGAAAACACAGTTCAATCAAAAAATCGTAGTACTTGAAAAGAGCATAAGTCAATTTTGATTAGTAAAGCAATTCAAATGAATGAATGTCAACATAGCTGACGTTGTCGCAAAATGTCAATGCAAAACAAATGTGTCAACTTCGCGGCGAAGTGCACAATGCAGCGTCAATATGTATGCGAGCTCAAATTTGTAGGCAAGTTGTGATTTGATTTTTTTATTGATATTAGGTATGTATTTTCAAATATATTGAACATACGTACATATATACAATACGCATGCACACAAATTGATAATGATACAAATATATTTACAAATACACAAAACAATGGTATCAGTGTACATGACTGCTTGTCGAGTAACGGCACTCAAAGCCCTGGCGGTAGGATCACAGAATCGGAACAGTCCAGGAGAACGCCGACGTTTAGCGGTCCTTGCGTCGAAGCTGATCCCTTTAGACGCGCACCAAAATTGATGCGGTCACCGAAACAGGGGCTCACCGTGGAAAGGCCTGGAAGAGCGAGATCGTCACCACCAGCGTTGCAAGAAAGCACGCCACGAGAGGTACTTACGCAACCAAAAGGGGACATTATGTCACAGCTCAGAGATATGATCAAGAGGCTAGCTGAAGCAATGAAACTGCCCCGCGAGGATGAGCAACTAGCGCGCAAGACTCCAACAAAAAAAAAAGCAATTCAAGAGGAAATACAAAGGAGACCCTCTGCTAGCAAAAGGAAGAAAGGCGACATTCCTACAAAAGGAAGGAAAGAGGATGAAAAAGAAAACGATTGGATTCAGGTGAAGCACAAAACAGCAAGCACGAAGAAGAAGGTTGTTCATATCCCACGTCCGAGACCGTATGCGTCGTACAGCGACATACTTAAAGCTGTCAAGAAGGAGAATGCCCTCAAAGAATTTGGAGGGGACGTGTCGCGTATCAGAAAGACGGCTAAAGGCGAGATACTCCTTGAAATGAAAAAGGCGCATAACATATGAAAGGGAGATATGTAAGGTGCTAGGTGACCTGGGACATATAAGAGCCTTAACCCATGAGGTATCTGTAGAGATCTGCGACTTAGATGAGGTAACAACAAAAGAAGACATCGTAAATGCGATTCGAACTCAAACTAATGAGCTAAGCTCCTTTAGGGAAAGCTCAGTTAAAAGCATGAGATAAGCATACGCAGACGGCGGTGATCAGCATTTCGGTATCGGACGCAAGAAAATTAATTGATGCACGTAAAATCAAGATTGGATAGGTTATATGCAGAATAAGGGAGAAACCGAACCTTAGGAAGTGTTTCAGATGCCTGGAATATGGGCATCTGGCGAGGGCATGTACCAGCGAGGATGACAGGAGCAAGTGTTGTGCAAAATGTGGTGAAACGGGGCACTTCGCAAAAGAATGCGACAAAAAACCGTCCTGTGCGTCATGCAAATCAAACGGGAAAAAGGATACAGATCACAGTATGGGAAATTGGAAATATCCCCTCTAGCAGCGGGATGTAAAAAAGCGAAATGAGAGTTGTACAAATCAACATAAATCATTGCGAAGGGAGTCAAGAGCTACTGAAACAGACAATATACGAGAAGAAGATAGATGTGGCGATAGTCTGTGAGCAGTATAAAAACATAAGTGCTGCTACTTGGATTTCCGACAAGGAAAACAAAGCTGCCATATGGGCCTGTTTGGAAAACGCCTCCAAGAGAAGCCGCTCTTGGGGAAATCATATTATACGCGAGCGAAAATAGGCGGACTCTATTTCTACAGCTGCTACCTCCCTCCGAGTATACTACAAGGTGTTTATGAACAGATTCTCGATGAATTAATCTAGAACGCCCTTACTAGCAGGCGATTTTAACGCGTGGGCAATCGAATGGGGTAGTAGCAAGACAAACAGACGGGGTAATGCTCTGCTCAAAACATTCGCCTTACTAGATGCTGTGCTGCTTAATCCGGGAGGTAGAAATAACTTCGAGAAGAATGGCCGCGGATCGATTATAGATGTTACGTTCGCCAGCAACTCACTGGCTCCATCTGCACGTTGGAAAGTGTGCGACTTCTACACACATAGCGGTCATCTTGCCATTATGCTTCAAATCGGCAAGAAGCCGCGAAACCAAGGCAGTCTGAAAAATCCACGAAAAAAAAAGATGGAAGGTGGAAACGCTAGATGAGAACATCTTCGACTTCATGGTGAATGAAAAAATGGGTAACTCGACCGACAAGCTGAAATGCTAGTAAGTCATGTAAGTAAGGTTTGCCATGTGATAAAAAAGGCAAAACACATCCCGAAGATCCGCTAACTGGTGGAACGAGGAGATTAGCGCACTAAGAAGTGAGTGTCACAAAGCGAGACGCCTCTCCCAAAGAAGCTTAGGTACGCCAGAATACACAAGACTGCGAGAATATTTGAAAAGAAAGCGAAATGAGCTCAAAAAGGCTATTAAAAGAAGTAGGACCTTAAGCTTCAAAGGACTATGCGAGAATGTAGATGAAAATCCGTGGGGAGATGCCTATAAAATAGTAATGGCAAAGGTCAAGGGGGGGGTAAAAACCAGGCACCACCCTGTACTACACTGCTAGAAAAAGTGGTGAAAATGCTTTTCCCGTCGCAGAAACAGCATACGAGCAGAAGAATACCATCAGTGGTCGAAGTTGTGACAATCGACGAGGAGGAGGTAGTAGAAGTAGCGGAAAGCTTCGGCAACACAAAGGCGCCAGGACTTGATGGCATCGCAAGCACGGCGCTTAAGATTGCCATTAAACACAGCAAGAAGGCCTTCGCTGAAATTTTTTCTAGGTATCTAAAAGAAGGCGTTTTCCCAAAAGTATGGAAGAAGCAGCGCCTGGTTTGGAACGTCACCTAGAAGGAGAGCTGCCTGGCTTGTCTGAAAACGAATTTGGTTTCCGAAGACATCGAACCACCATGGAAGCAGTCCATTGCGGACATTGCGGCCAAGGCCATAGAGGGAACCAGGGAAAAAATATTGCGCAGTTGTCACACTTGACGTCAAAAATACTTTTAATTCTGCATCCTGGCCACATATAATTAGGGCTTAAGAAGCAAGAAACACTCCGGGATATCTGCTTAGGATTATCCGTAGCTATCTGTCTGGTAGACTGCACGAAACCGATGCCGGCCCAAAAAGCTACGTGGTAACAGGTGGAGTAGCCAAAAGAGGCTCAAATAATTGGCTATGCGGACGACATTGCTGTGACGATAGTTGCAAAAGAGCTCCCCCAAGTTCAATACTTCTGCAATGCGACCACAGCAAAAATTAAGGACTGGCGCACGGAAACTAAGCTGCAGCTGGCCGGAGAAAAGACGGAAGCGGTGCTTGCCACGAGCAGGAAAAAAGTAGAAATGGTCACCTTAAATATCGATGCATTCAACATTACAACGCAAAACTCCCTGAGATACCTTGACGCTATGATTGATACGAGGTTGAATTTCAAAGCGCACATTGAAAAGGCCTGCAGCAAGACAGCTACTGTTACAGCGGCCTTGTCAAGAATAATGGCTAACATTGGTGGTCCTAGTCAAAGAAGAAGAGCCCTACTAGCTAAAGTAAGTCAGTCAACATTGATGTATGCGGTCCCTATATGGGGAAGAGCACTGCGCCAAAAAACAAATGCCAATAAGGCAAAGGCAGCGGCCAGGCTATGAGCCATCAGAGTGGCCTATGCATTCTGAACGGTCTCACATGAAGCGGCTAGTAATGACTTAATGGCCTCAGAGTTACGTAGAGCCTACCTAAAATTTAAAGATACGAATAGGCATCTAACAGCTGAAGAGCGAAGAAAGGAGAGACAGGTTAGCCTGGAAGAGTGGCAAAGACAATGGAACGCGGCAAAAAAAAGAAGATGGACGCACAAGCTCATTGAGAACGTATCAGCTTGGACCAAGAGACAACATGTAGAGACAGACTTTTATCTGACGCAATTCTTGATAGGACATGACTGTTTCATGGAATACCTTTACACGACGATGACACAAAATATTCATTTTGCAGCAGTGCCAACGAAAACGCCGAGCATATCTTTTCTTTTACTCAAGATACGAAGTGGAGAGAACTACCATCGAAGGAATAATAAACCAAAGGATGACGCCTGACAACGTTATAAGCCACATGCTGCAATCAGAGTTGGTATAGACGAAAATGAAAGAGTGGGCCGCAATATCGATCCACGAACTCTGGATAAGAGAACGACAGCGAAGAAGCTTGAGACCAGCTGAATAACTACGAAAGGAGTTTCTGAAGAGGCATTCTTGTCCAGCTTGGTGCTGCGAAGTAATACCTAACGGCGGTCCCGCAGGGCCAAATACAAGCTAACGCAACCGGAGTTAAGTGTTTAGTACGTAGGCGTCCTACTACGTAAGTCCAGTTAAGTTAGATAAGACAAATTGGCCGTGATTCCTTCCGACACACAAAATAAAAACTTACTTAGGTCAAGATGTATACACACAATAGGCAATGAACTTGAAAATAATTAAAAACCTTACAGTATAAACAATATGATAACACACATGTATTGCATTGTAAAGTTAACAACCCCATGTGGTATGCAGTACATATAAATATATTTAATTACATATATATACATTTAATTACAAGCCAGCAAGCCAGAGAAACACACAGACGTCTAACAGCAGACAGCAAACAAAACGGACAGTGGGTAGCGCAGCGATTCACAAATATAAAAGCTTAGCAAGGCAGTACGTTCGCATAGGCTTGCATAGCTGAAAACTATAATAAAGCAGTGAATGGTACAGTAAATAGTGCAGTGACAATTTAGTGAAATTACAAACAATAAAAGAAAAACATTGCGAGTTGTGAGAACTCAGCTGGTTTAGTCGGTAAGCGCATCAAGCGAATCCGACACTTGTCTGGATATCTTTCGAAGATTTATAACTCGTTTTAGTACGAAAGCAAATGTTGTGTAAAAACTGTTATTTCAAAAAATATTCAGCGGCTGTGAATCGAGGCACAGCAAGGTCAACCAGGCAACCAAAACAATTACCTCCAACGATGTTTTAGAAGAATAAAAACAGTTTATTAAAAAATTATAATTAAAAACTTCGAACACTGCAGACATGTAACAACGCCAAAGGAAAGACGATCTACGCGTAGAGAGATCACTTTTGAGAAGAAGCCGCGCGTAGAGCACATTAAATTTGAGAAAACAAATGTAGAATATATATGTGGAAAATGTACCACGGTCTCGAAGCGGACATACTTACAGACTTTAAAATACAACCCTGTGACAATGACATGACAACACTGATAAAACGAAGGACTAAAACGAAGAACTAAAAGGAACGCAGTTAACCGCGAACTCTCACACAAGACAGATCAATCTCTTATCTTAAGCTACGCGCAATTCACTTATTACTCTAAATTAGAAATAAATAAACTTTGTTAATTTGAATACGTAACGCAGTGCAGTTTTATTTTAAAACGAAAGAATAGAGTGTTGAAAGAAAGACATACTACAAATGGTGTCAGAAGTGATATAAAAAGACCACTACGTTGAATTGGTGCCGCGGAAAAACCGATTGATCACCAAATCAAAGCCAATGCGCTAAAATCGTAATAAACGTTCTTTAAAACGAAAAACCGCGAAAAAAAAACAAACTGTGGCAAAAATTGTGAAATATGTTTGTTTAAACATAGGAAAAAGGACAAACGAAAGTTAAAAACCGTTACGAAGAAAACGGCTTTCGCAACGCGCATATAGACAAGTAGGCGACGACGCCAACAGTTCAGCAGCAGAGCGAAAAATTCAAATTTCACAATAAGTGCGCAGAAAAGAGACAGCGACGTCAACAGTTCAATAGCAGAGATAAACAGCGCAGCGTTGAGAGAGAAACCGCCGTTCAGTTGAGAACAGAACGGAGTGAGACAGCGTAGACGGAAGCAGTAGGCAAAAGTTGCGTTGTGTGTGGAAACTGCCGTTCAGCTGGAACAGAAAGCAGTGCGACCGCGTAGACAGGAGCTGCGAGCAGAAGTTGCGTTGTGTGCGAGTGACGTCACATAGCAAGTGTGGCTTTGTCGACAGCAGAGAGGCGTCGACTGCGGTAGCGCTGAGTGCGAGAGCATGCGAAATTGGCTACGTAAGAGAACGGTGAAGAGTACTTACAAGAGTTGACGGCTGCGCGGGAGAACGAGAGAATGTTTACAAATTGACAGCAGTGAGGGATGAAATTTGAAAAATCGTAGCTGAAGCTGGTTGTAGCATTAGAGCTAAGTATTTGTATTTTGTTGCGCAATAACAAAAATTTTAGCTCTTATATTGAGTTTTGATTCATGTTTTGCGTTGAGAAATTATACTTTGATTGAAAGTAAAAAGTTGAAGTAAAATTGAAGTAAATGGTATAATTTTGAGAAAAAAGAGCTAAAAGAAAAGTTTTAAGACAAATTTTGATTGAATTAAAAATTAAAGCTACATATACCTTTGTTTGCAGAGCAATACATTTTAAAATTCAATTGATTTTGCTACAATAATTTAATACTGCTTCTGAAATTCTTTTGTATTTAATAAACATTGTAAGACAAATTGGACCATGACCAAATTTTAGGTTTCAACCTACAGGAACTGAAAGAGAAATTTGGTGGGTTGGGATTAGCGACCACCGGACGAAAATCGACATTGCAGGACCGGTTACTAGAGCACTTCGGCCTGAATGTGAGCGACAATGAAGACAGCGATTATAACGATGCTGCAAGTCAACGTAGTGCTGTCTGGAGCGTGCGAATGATTGAGCGATCAGTGTTTACCTTGCGAGATATTGAAGATTTGCTGACATCGTTCTCCGGTTCGGGGCAACCAAGCATCGAGCAATGGCTGGAAGAGTTCGAGGAGAATGCAGAAGCGGTGCGCTGGAACGAGTTGCAGAAATTCATTTATGCAAAGCAGCTTTCGAAGGGTGCAGCAAAAATGTTTGTTCGAAGTCAGCGCGGTATCAACATTTCTAATTCACTGAAACAGGCGCTAAAAACTGAATTTGGAATTATTGTATCGTCAATAGAAATTCATCGCACACTACGTAATCGTCGCAAACGTCAAGGGGAAGATTTCATGGAATATCTCTATAGCTTGATGGAGATCGGCAAGTCGATAAACTTAGACGACACCAGCTTGATAGAGTATTTCATTGAAGGCATTCCGGATTCCAAGGCGGGTAAAGCAAATTTGTACCAGGCTAAAACCGTAAAAGACCTATAGGAGCAGCTGAAGGTTTATGAAAAAGTTCCTGTTTCAAAATCTCAATTCCTCAACGCAAACAAAACTTCGTCTACGTCATCAAATATAGCTTCGTCAAGTTCAGGCAGTTCAGCGAAAAAATGCTACCATTGTGGAAATGATTCATATTTTGCTAGGGACTGTCCACGCAAAAAGATGAAAGGCTTCAAATGCGGTGTAGAAGGTCACCGAGCAACAGAGTGAGCTACAGTTGAAAAATCAGTTAAGAAGGAGAAAAGCACAAATATGATGATAACAAAAGCAGCAGTAAAGCCCAATAAGAAAAGTAGTTCAACTTTCAAGGACATTTGGATGAATGGAGTATGTGTTTGGGCATTAATCGATACGGGTGCAGATGTATGTTTGATGCGATACGATACATTATTGATGTTAGACCTGGATGTAAAGCTGACAAAAGAAAGAGTATGCTTGGTCGGAATTGGGGACAGCGAACTTACAACAATAGGTAGCTTCTCCATCCGCGTTGAAGTTGATGGCATATGGTTAGGAATAAAATTCCATGTTGCTAAAGAGACTGATTTGAAGTATGCTCTAGTAATTGGTAACAACATTTTGAAGGATGTTTATACAAAAAGAAACAGGAAAACAACAACGTAAGGTGCAACAACTGGCTGATAAGCATAGCGAGAAGAGCTCGGATGGTGCTGATGCTAAGGAGCATGCAGCTGAAGCCGTCGATCTGGACACTAAAGTCACGGGTGAGCCCAAGCAGGTGCAAAAGACTGTGAGCCGAAACAGTGGTATGCAAAAGGCGGTGGCTATAGAGCACAGCGAGTACGTAAGCGTGCGCGCTGCTGTGGCTAAGAAGCCTCGTGAGTATCCACCAATGTGAAACGCTATGGAGAAGCTGTGTAATGAAGGCGCAGGCAAAAGCGCTGTTATAGCAGAAAAATCAGTGGCAGTTGCGGGCGAAAATCGAGTTGTACAGCTGATGAAGGAGTTCGGTGAATTATGTCTGGTCGAAAGCATAAATGAGATACCCTACGTTGAAGTGAACGTATCTCACCTACAGGTAGAGCAAGCAGATGCGGTGAAATAAATGGTTAGCGCATATATCCTTGTGAGAAATTTCAGTCACCAGTCGAAATGAAAATTTTGTTGATCGACGACAATCCTGTGTTCGAGAGACCGAGACGAATGTCCTACGCTGATCGATGCGTAGTGGACGAGCAAGTGACGCAGTGGCTGGCAGAAGAGATCATTAAACCCAGTATATGAAATTACGCGTCACCAGTAACACTTGTATCCAAGAAAGATGGAGGAAAACGACTCTGCTGTGATTATCGACGACTGTATGTAAAGATAGTCCCTGATAATTTCCCTATGCCAATGATGGATGATGTCAGCAAACGATTGAATGGAGCAAACGTTTTTACAACATTGGACTTAAGAAACGGATTTTTCCATGTTCCAGTCCAGGCTGATTCGCAAAAATACACGTCGTTTGTAACATACAAGGGGCAATATGAGTTTCAATACGTACCATTTGGAATCTCAAACTCGCCGGCAGTGTTCACTAGATTTGTTGTGGCTGTGCTGAGAGCACTAATCCAAGATGAAACAGTGGTAGCCTACATGGATGACCTAATCATTCCCTCCAAGGACGAAGAAGAAGGTATCCTGAAGTTGGAGCGCGTTTTACTGACAACAGCATCAAATGCGTTGCAGATAAAATGGAGTAAATGCCAATTTCTGTTACGAAGAAATGCAAATGCGTACAGAAATGCAACGTTTCCTGGGATTGACGTCATACTTCAGAAGATTCGTTGAAGGTTACTCTGTAATTGCAAAACCACTCTCCGATCTACTGCGAAAGGACATAAAGTTCAGGATGGAAGAGGAGCATCTAGCAGCTGATCAACAGTTAAAAACAGCGTTAATGAATCCTCCGATTTGAAAGCTGTATAATCCAAAAGCAGTAACTGAAGTGCACACGGACGCTTGCATGTTTGGCTACGGAGCTGTGATGCTGCAGAAAGATATCGCCGATCAGGATTTCCACCCGGTCAAATACATGAGTCGCAATAATAAACCTGCAGAAGAGCGGTACCATTCGTACGAGTTAGAAGTGTTAGCGATTGTGGAATCGCTAAAGAAATGGCGAGTGTACCTGATGGGCATCAAGTTTAAGATTGTCACTGACTGCAACGCCTTTGCCGTGATAATGAAGAAATGTACCACTACGTGTATCCCGTTGGGCGATTTCCCTGATGTAATCGAACATAGAAAAGGAACCAGAATGTAACATGTCGACGCTTTGAGCAGTGTCTCGTGCTTGATGTTGGAAGACTCTTTAAATCATCGACTCAAGAAGGCTCAACAAAGCGACGATTGGACGAGCCGTACGAGAAGCATTGGAGAAGGATGACTACGAAGATTTCTACATAAAACACGAAGTGCTGTATAAAAACCCAGATAAAGAGCTGATAGTCGTACCGTTGTCGATGGAAGATGAAATCATCAAGATGGCACATCGGCAAGGTCACTTTTCCATTAGGAAAACGCAAGACGCTGTCAAGAAATCATTCTTTATCCCGCAATTAAATTTAAAAGTGACGACGATAGTGAAAAGCTGTATTGAGTGTATTGTCACTGATGCTAAATCTGGAAAGAAAGAAGGATTGCTGAATCATATCAACAAAGAGGACAAACCATTGGGAACTTTCCATCTCGATCATGTCATACAACTACATACTTGTTGTTATTGACGCTTTCTCGAAATTTGTGTGGCTTTATCCCACGAAAAATATTGGAGCAGAGGCAGTTGTAGAACGCCTGAAGAAGCATCCTGCAATATTTGGTAATCCAAAGCGTGTAATCACCGATAGAGGCGCCGCATTTACATCAAATCTCTACAAAGACTACTGTGAATCCGAAGGTATTGAGCATCTACTAATAGCGACCGGAATTCCAAGAGGAAATGGCCAAGTAGAGCGAATACACAAAATCGTAGTACCCATGGTGTCAAAACTATGTCACGAAGGTAAAAACACGTCGATAAAGTGCAACAATTCATAAATAGCACTCCACCTCGTAGTACCAAGACGACCCCATTCAAAATACTGACGGGCTTAGAGATGCGTGTTCCGGTTATTCCAGAAGTACAGGAAATGCTAGATTAAGCCGCGATCGATGAACTTAATGCTGATCGAGATGCAGTGCGCCAACAAGCTAAGAAAAAGATCATCGAAATTCAGCAGGAGAATCGTAATAGTTATAATTCACGTCGCCGAAAAGCAACCAACTACGACATTGACGAACTGGTAGCCATTAAGCGTATCCAGTATGGAACGTGTTTGAAATTGAAGCCCAAATATTTCGGGCCATACAGAGTTGTGAAGAAGATGGAGCATGATTGCTACGAAGTGGTAAAAATCGGAGACCATGAAGGCCCAGGGCGCACCACAACTGTTGCCGAATTCATGAAGAAGTGGAATCCTTCATTCGGGACGAATGAAGCCGTAGGACGGCCGAATGTGGAAAATGTATCAAGGACTCGAAGCGGACATACTTACGGACCTTAAAATACAACCCTGTGACAATGACACGACAATGACATGACACTGATAAAACGAAAGACTAAAGCGAACGACAGTTAATCGCGAACTCTCACACAAAACAGAGCAATCTCTTATCTTAAGCTCCGCGCAATTCACTTATTACTCTAAATTAGAAATAAATAAACTTTGTTAATTTGAATACGAAACGCAGTGCAGTTTTATTTTAAAACGGAAGAATAGAGTGTTGAAAGAAAGACATACTACATATATGGAAGAAAGCCGAACATAATCGGGAGCGAGTCCAGGAGCTTACAAAGGAACTAGCGTCCAAAGAGATGGACATAAGGGCTAGAGAAAAAAGCCTAACTGCCAATAGAATAAACCTTCTAGAGCAGGCAATTGTAAAAATATCGGCAAAAACTCTATCCATAATTGAAGAGGAAAAATAAAAAATGTATATTGCTGACGAAGACGCCCTTGAAAGATATGAAGAATTTCCTATGAATTTACGGAGCAACATTGAAAAAAAATCCACTAATTGACAGTCTATTTCAACAATTGATATTTTGATGTTAAGATAGAAGATCTATCATTTGATGTCACTGACATTATGAAAAGATTAAAAAACATAAAGGAAATTTAGAAAATAGAGAAAATGAGCTATACGCAGAAGACATAACCTTCGAGAAGCCTCGCATGGATGACATATCGAAGAAACAGAAGCTGCGCGTAAAAGAAATAACCTTCAAGAAGCATCGCATAGATGACATATCGAAGAAATACAATATGTGCCTACAGGAAATTACTTTTGAGGAGCAATGCACATTTAATGAAGTCAACAATAAAATTTCTCCTTTGGAGATTGAAATAATGGAAAAGGTGAGATAAAAAATTTTGCAGAAAGATATGTTGAAGTGGATGATCCAATGTGAGAATTTAGAGAAATAGTCACGAGTAAAATATCACTTATTCAACACAAGAAGGCGCATAGTCATCGTGAACGTCACTTAGTTGACGAACATGACAGGATCGCAAGCTACGGGCCCCTATCCAGCAATCGCTTTTGCCTCCCGGGAGAATGCTCAAAAATCAACATGTGCGTTGGTGCTAAGGGATGCCATTTAATATTTATTATAAACACATATACAGTCCACTAATATTAAATATCAATTTTCAAATATATTGAACATACATAAGCACATACAAATAGATGAATTTATATGCGACACACATACATACATAATGACGCACGTAAGCATTTATATAGAAAACGCATGCACACAAATTTACAACGTGTAAGTTAAGATGTACACTGCCAACCATGAGCTGTAAAAAACCAGATAATAGTTTGCCATAGGTCGCGTGAAGATTCTACCCACTCACGTACCTATACATGTGATCATACATCTTTGTTGCGCTTATTCAGCAGTGTCATATAAAAAAGTATATCTTTCCTGCTCTAATATCCCAAATCAACTTCTGATGCATTGTTGCATTTTTTGATTCCTACTTTAAAATTTCAAAGAAAACTTTTTAATTTTTAATTACTAATTTAATTAAT